>NC_133436.1:14013601-14313601 GCF_011762505.2 Arvicanthis niloticus | reverse complement strand
GGGGGGTCTGGATGGTTGATCTTGTTGTTCTACCTTTGGGTTGCAAACCCCTTCAGCTCCTTCAGCCCTTTCTTTAACTCCTTTGTTGGGACACTGTGCTCAGTCCAGTGATTGGCTACAAGCGTCCACTTCTGTATTTCTCAGGCTCTGGCAGAGCCTCTCAGGAGACAGCTGTATCAGGCTCCTGTCAGCAAGCACTTCTTGGCATCCACAATAGTGTCTGGGTTTGGTGACTGTATATGGGATAGATCCCCAGATGGGACAGTCTCTGCATGGCTTTTTTTTTTCAATCTCTGCTCACACTTTGTCTCTATATTTCCTCCCCTGAGAATTTTGTTCTCCCTTCTAAGAAGGACTGAAGCATCCACACTTTGGTCTTCCTTCTTCTTGAACTCCATGTGGTTTGTGAGTTGTACCTTGGGTATTTCGAGCTTTTGGGCTAACATCCACTTATCAGTGAGTGCATACCATGTGTGTTCTTTTGTGACTGGGTTACTTTACTCAGAATGATATTTTCTAATTCCACCCATTTGCCTAAGAATTTCATGAATTCATTGTTTTTAGTAGCTGAGTAATACTCCATGGTGTAAATGAACCACATTTTCTGTATCCATTCTTCTGTTGAGGGAGATCTTGTTGTTGAGTTCTTCCCAGCTTCTGGCTATTATAAATAAGGCTGATAGAAACATAGTGGAGCATGTGTCCTTGTTAAATGTTGGAGCATCCTTTGGGTATATGCTCAGGTGTGCTATAGCTGGGTCTTCAAGTAGTTCTATGCTCAATTTTCTGAGGAAACGCCAGACTGATTTCCAGAGTGGTTGTACCAACTTGCAATTCCACCAACAATGGAGGAGTGTTCCTCTTTCTCCACATCCTCGCCAGCATCTGCTGTCACCTGAGTTTTTGATCTTAGCCATTCTGACTGGTATGAGGTGGAATCTCAGGGTTGTTATGACTTCTATTCTGTATATTTATCATCTTATGTAACCAGACATTTACCTGACTTAAAGTGCTGGGATTTAGAAAATCCTGGCTCAAAGACTTTAAAAGTGAGGGACTAGGAAGTCTGCTACAAATTAATGCCTTCTTCATCTGACAAGAAGTTTCCCCCTTGAAATTTCAATATGATTGTCACCTAAAGACTCACACAATGATGACACCAGTTGAAATGCCAACACAGGTGTGGGAAATCTCATGGGGCCTCACCTGCAGATGAAGAAGACTCATAGTCAATCAATTGCTACTAAGAGAGGGAGAATCAGTTTACTCTAGGTTTTGAGCCCTTGATTGGTTCCAATCCCAAACTGTCATTCCTAAACATATACATTGTTCATATACATATGAACAATGGAAAATGGACTCATCAGATTGTGTTTATATATCCATAAGTATAGATGTAATGATGATAATAACTAAAGAAAAGAGGAGATACAGGTGAAAGTGGACATAGGAGGAATTGGAAGAGAAGTATGAAGTGGAAATGATGTAAATGATAGCACTTATGAAATTCTCAATAAGATAAGTACATGTGATGAAAGAGCACTGGCTGCTCTTACAAAGGAGTGGCTGCTCTTCTCAGCACTCACATGGTGGTCCACAACCACCCATGACTCAGTTCCGGGGGATCTGACTCCCTATTCTGGCCTCTCTGGGTAATTCATGCATGTAGTGTTCTTACACACATGAGACAGAGCATTCACAGACATAAAATGAATTTTTTAAACCCTTAAAACATAGGAACTTTAATACATAGGACAGCACAGTAAAGAGAAATAAAGACCAGTACCCATGTATAATTGTTATTATGACATTTGTGTGTGTTTCTGCAAAGTTTTGTGTGCATTTGTGTGGTATACCTCAATCCACAATAAAAACTTAATGGGGGTGATAACTAGCTTTTTCAAAAGCAACGGTTAAGAAGTCCCCACTTCAACATATATAATGAGTGAATAAGTATTCTGTACTCGATACTTGCATATATCATAACTTACTTTGCTAAATGTAAGTAAAATAAATGTCTTCTAATTGCAAGTCAGACCATATAATGTATTGTAGATACTGTAGTGGAGGCCAGAGGCCAGGCAGGGACCAGAACAAGTGAAATGCTTCTCTTTTGCTTCTATAGAAAATTTTTTTCCTTACAAAATATATCCTGATTATGGTTTCCCATCCCTCTACTCCTCCCAGTTCCTCCCCCACCTTCCCTCCTACCTGAATCACCCCTTTTCTGTTTCTTATTAGAAAATGGACTTCTAAGGGAGTACAATAAAAGTAATATAGAATAAACTAGAATAAGCAAAATCTAACACTGGAATTAGACCACACAGGAGGGAAAGAGCCCAAGAGGAGACACATGAATCAGAGATCCACTCATTCTCACACTCAGGACTCCCACAAAAACACTAAAGTGAAGCCATAGTATATGCTCAGAGGACCTGGCACAGACCTATAAAGGCCGTGTGCATGCTGCCTCAGTGTCTGCGAGTTCATGTATATATTGATCCTGTTGATTTAGAGGGCCTTGTTTCCTTGGTGCCCTCCTTCCCCTCCAACTCTTGCACATTTACTGATTACTCTTCTGCAGGGTTTCCTGATCACCAAGGAGAGGGATTTGATGCAAACACCTCATTTAATGTTCCAAGGTCCCTCACTCTTCTTAATGTCTGCCTGTGGGTCTCTGTATTTGTTACCCGCTTCTCCAGTATTGGTGAGCAAGACACTGATCCATCAGTATAACAGAATGTCACTAGGAATCATTTTATTGTTACTTTTTACTTTTATTTTTAAGAACCATAGTGTTTGGTTTTACCTTAGGTCCCTAAGCTATCTAGTCTCAGGTCACCCAAGCAGTGTCAGATATAGGATTCCTTCTTGTGGAGTGGGTCTTAAGTCAAATCATTTACTGGTTGGTTACTTCCAACAAACTTTGTGCCACCTTACCTTAGCATAACTTGTGAGCAGCATACCACTGTAAATCAAAGCGTTGGTGTTTATGTTTCTCTTTCGGTGAATGCTCTAGGTAGGCAGCAGTTTGACTTCTCCATGTTCAGTGGTTTGTGCGGGCGTTGTCTTTTGCAATGAGGCTTTGCTGTCCATGTGTGAAAAGCAACATACAGTCTGTCTTGACTACAGCCTGGGCTGTGTGGAGTTCCCATGGGACCTTAGACCACAATTCAATCTGATGTAACCCAATCCTGATACTAGACGTTTCATTTGGTGACAGGGGAAAGATGAGGCTTTGTTTCTCCCATTATTTGGCCATTTCATTTAGATTGACTGCAACTACACATATTTTAGGATGTTTCTACTGTATCAGGTTTCCAAACTACTCCTCAAATGGACCTTAATTTTAGCTGTCTTTCCCCATATTTCCCCTCTCATCTCTCCTCTCCCCTACCCACCACATTTGATGTTCCCTCTCTAGTTGCCCTTCCAGTCAACCAGAATTACCAATTTGAATTCAATTTCCTAATGAGATGTATCTGTCCTCCCTACTTTCTTACTCTTTACCTAACCTCTGTGTTTCTACACATTCTACTTTGGTAACCACTCATTTAACAGCTGATATCTCTATATAAGTGAATACATGTCATATTTGTCTTTCCAGGAACTGGGTTACCCAACTCAGGGTGATGTTTTTTTTTTTTTTTCTAGTTCTATCCATTTAGCTACAAGTTTTGTGATTTCATTTAACAGCTAAGAAATATTCCATTGTGTAAATTACCATATTTTCCTTATCTACCCATTCTTCTGTCTGAGGTACATCTACATTGTTTCCAATTTTGGGTTATTATCAAATAACAGCAATGGTGAACACGGTTGAACAAGTGTATCTGTGGTAAAATGAAGTATCCTTTGGGTATATGCCAAAGAGTGGTATAGCTGAATCTTGAGATATATCAGTTGACATCTTTCTGAGGAACTGCCACATGATTTCCATAGTGCCTGTACAAGTTTTCATTGCCACCAGCAATGGGTGAGCATTCCCTTACGCCACATTCCTGTCACTACAAGCTGTCATTTCTTTTATTGATTTTAGCTATTCTGACAGTTGTAAGATGAATTCTCGAAGAGAGTTAATTTTCATTTCCCTAGTGGCTAACGATGTTAAATATGTCATTGAGATTTTGTCATTTGAGCTTCCTCTTTGGAGAATTCTCTGTTTGGTTATGTACGTAATTTTTAATGGACTTGTTTTCTTGATGTCTACTTTTTTGCGTTCTTTATGTATTTTGTATATTAGCCCTCAATCAAATATGGAGTTGGTAAAAATATTTTCCCATTCTGTATACTGCCACTTTGTCTGAAGGATCATGCCCTTTGCCATGTAGGAGATTTTCAGTTTCAATGACAGAGCAATGAATGAGGGGTGGGGTATGTGTGGAGGGGAAGATCTGTGTGATCCACTGGAGACTGGAGCAGAAAGGAAGGGAAGCCCCCAGTAGATAGTCTGCTACAGAGATGTGGATGAGACTGGAGGGTTGGACTTGACAAAGTAGAGGGAGAGGTGATGATCTGAAGTTAAACCACCTGCTCCTTGGATCAAGTGCCAGGTGACCTTCTTAGTCTGAACTAACTCCAAGGCATATTCTAATACAAAGTCATTATTTTATATAGGAAATTAAATTTGCTTCACAATTGTTTATATTTGTAATTAATTAGGCTCATAAATTAATCAGTTTAAATTTTTGGAAATGAAATTTCTGAGTCAAACATAGGATAAATTTTCAAGTAATTTTGTATATATATATATGTGTGTATATATATAGAGAGAAATGATATATATAGAAAAATATGATATACATATTTAGAAAAATATATGTATAAAATATGATTAGGAATATAATTAGGATATAAAATAAATATAATCATATTTTTCTAAATATGTATATCATATTTTTCTAAATTAACCTGAAGACTAAATAGTTTATAGTTTTCATTTTTTAAATTGCTGTCCACCAAAAGTTCTAAAGTTCCTAAACAAAATTTGCCTTCATGTTTTCAATCATCTATATAAGCATGGATCAGCCTCCATATTTCTAAGGCTTTAAGAGTACCTCGCTTATTACTATAATAACCCTTTCCATAGCCTATAATTTTGTCCATTATAGTTTGCCTTTGTACAAAAATAGACAAATAGTTGCCTCCCTGCCAGATAGTGAAGTGGAAATCTGGTTATCTGACTTGGATAATGGGGACTTTCTTTGCCACCTCTGTCTGCCTCAAATCAGCAGGCAGCAGTGTCCCACATGTGTGCCCATCAGTCTTCACTGTGGACCAGCGTCTGTAGGCACTCTCCTCACGCAGACAGAGGAGCTGAGCCCACATCCTGCCGCAAGATGCAGTTTCCTCCTTTCAACTCCTTGCTTCTAAAAAGCAGAATGAAACCAAGACACCATTGTAATTCCTAGTTTAACAGCTTTTGGTTCTCTTTATGGCGTTTGACTTCTGAGCAAAGGGTGAATGTTAGTGACTTTTCTCACTGCTGTGGCTAAATTCTCAACAAAAGCAACTGAAGGGAGGATGGGTATGTTTTGGCTGAGAAGGCACAGTGCTCAGAATGGAAGGTGCCTGACACTTGTGACGGAGCCGCTTTGTTCTCTCTTCCTTTTTCTTAACCAATTAATGGACGCACTCAACAGGAAGGTGCTGGCCACACTCAGGGTAGGTCTCCTCAGTTAAATCAGCCAGGAAGCAGCATCACAGACACAACCTAGGAAGCTGTTTCCTAGGTAGTTCTGAATGTAGTCAAGGTGCCAGTGGAATTAACCTTCACAGTACAGGTTAAGGAGCTGCCAGTAGTTTCGGTCAAGATGCCTGAAAGGTTCCAAGGTGAAGATGCAATGCAGGCAATTTTCTGCAAGGGAGGTTATTCTGGTTTCATCTGTCACTGTGACAAATGATATGGACAAAACCAGCTTAAAGTAGGGAGGGGTTTATTCATCTTACAGTTCCAGTTCATGTTCTGTCACCAAGGGATATGAGGTGAGGAACCTGCTGTATCCCACACAGGCATTACCTTTGACCAATGAACTATTTCATTGCAAAGAGTTACAACAAGAAACATGGAGAATAACACTTGCTAGCTGACTTATAGGTCAGCATCTACTCAGCTGCATATATATATATATTTCAAGACTATTGGCTTGGGGAAAGGATGCTACTTACTGTCGACCAGGCTCTCCTACATCAACCAAGACAATCAGTAGCTATCGAGATACCTGCACCACCCCAACACACACGAAGATGTATGCATGGTCTAAGAGCAACTCACTTCCTCAATCAAAGCTCTCTTCTCAGATCACTCTACGCTACGTTGGCAGGACAGGAATGAATACACAAACCCTTCATGTTGCAAAGAAAGCCAGATTTGGTAGAGGAGAAACAGGGCCACAAAAGCTTTTTTATAAAAAGCCTCAGCTGATGCCACAGGGAATTATGGAACCATGTCGACCTTCCAGAGATGTTCCAAGCTGAGCCAAGTTGGCTGTGAGTCATACCCCCTATTGCCCCACCTGCTTGGGTAAGGAAGCATGGCCTTGAACAAGTTGATTCTTGTTTTCTAGATGAGTTAAACAATGCCAAGCCACCAATACTCCAAACATAGGTACTTTAGCTGTAGAGCAGTAGAAGAATCGAGGCAGTATTTTACCACATCCAAACATTCCCCTTAGCATATGTAGTAACTTCTGAGCAATTTTCTAGCAGTCTAGAAAACAGTGAAAGGATACCAGAAGTTAAATGCAGTCCATGGTGTTGGGGCTATCTTGCAATTTGCAAGTGGGGCTCAAACTGATACACTCTGTGCCTCCCGTTCCAGACTCCTATTAATTTGAGACTACATAGATGGCACACTCTGTTGCATACCCAGTAAAGAGGCAGAGCATCATCTCTGAGGTATCAGAGTCCCTGTATTTTTTCCCTTTTTCAGGATGTGGCTACTAGATTTGTCTACTTTCTAAACAAGAGTAGAAAGAGACAGCACCAATAACAAATGTGACTTACCTGGGATGGAATACTCATGGTGCCCCCAGGGGGCGGGGGAAGAAAACTCCTTATTCTTAGCAAGATCTCCAAACAGCAGCCCAGTTTTGCAGGAAGGGGTACCACAACTTTCCAAGGAGGATTCTCCTCCCAAATGCCAGTTCCAGAGTTCAAGTATTCTACTTACTGGGCAGCATCTTCTGGGAGCTGTAGAGAAAAACTACCTCAGTGGTCAAGCAGCAATGTGGCCGTATTCTCTTCCCCACGGTCCCTATCACATTTGTTATTACAGCATGCTCTCTGCTCAGTGGGTTGTTCACGAGAAGACTCCACACCCCACTTTATCCTCCTGTGAAGTTGCCCACCCTTTTTGGATGTGAAGTTGCTATAATTTCTGAAAGCAGTAGCATCTTAATTTTTTTTTCACTAATTGAAGTTGATATATCTAGGTTGGGTATTGGGTTACACTTCTGATTGGGCATTACCAAACTTATAAAGCCTTTGATTAACATTTTTAAAAAGTGTATAAAAGCAAAAAGGAAAAGGGGACATGGGATAGGGGTTTTCTGGGGGGGATGGGGAAAGGGGATGGCATCTGAAATGTAAATAAAATATCCAATAATAATAATAATAATAAAAAGAAAACTGTTTTTATGAGTTAGGATGAGAACATTGGTCTCCTAGGCTAAGAACTGCCATGCAATGATTCAGATACAGGATATTAGAATAGGGATTAAGATGGGATGGGTTGATCAAATAGCTACAGCGTGTGCTTCCGAGAAGTTCACAGCATCTTTCCTGAGGGACAACTAACAGCTGGGGAGATACGCTGCTGTGTTTGCCTTGAGTCTACTTGCCTTGAGTTGTTCCGTGCCTGGCAAGATCCCCAGTCATGATCTCGAGTGGGGCTTCTGACAGCACACTGACCTTTCCTCTGGACATGTAGCAGCAGCAAATTCAGCCTCCTCTCCTAAAGGAACTTGGGCGACATCAGGGGCTGGAATGGGATTCTCATTTGTTTATGTTTCGACCACAGGCTTCAAAAATCAATTGCTCACCATTCTGACAGCTTCCTGGGAGCTAAAATGGCCTTTCTTTCTCCATGCTTCTGTGCAGAAGGTTTTGAAGATTTGTCTAAGGATGACACTGATGTCAATACTAGAGATTGGCTAGAACTGCCAAAGATGGACCAGAATACACAGCTGTGAATGGCAAGGGAAACCTACCCCAGGGTGCAGCTCCGTGACAAGGTTTCTGTCTCTTTTAAGCAGGGTTTGATACTACATGTTATATAGAGTCTGGGAAGGCTCCTCCTAACTACTGCCAAGTAGCAGGATAAATATTCACAGCTCACATATCATTAAAGCATTTGTTCAAACTTCTGTTTGCACACAAAGTGTAATCCTTTTTTCCTATTACTCACATGCAAATGCAATCATTGTCAGATGTAAAGTTCTGCCATTTAATGGTTTGCTTTCTTCTCTCCCTTTCCTGTGTGTTACTGTTTCTACTTGCCTTACTGTGGCTTATGGAATCTAGATACAAAATGAAGCCATGCTGCCCTCTACTGTTCGGTCTCAAGCTTAGTAGAGAGTGTAGGTGTCTACCATGTAGTCCTCACTCTGACCCTCAATTTTCTCCAGCCCCAGAGCATAGAGGTACCGCCCCACCAGTTCTTCTACTGTGCAGAACGGGTACAATGGTACAGAGTCCATCTACCTGAACAGTAGATGGGAGAAATGTCAAGCCAACCACTAGACATCACTGTTTCCCATTTCATCCATCAGTAAACCTAAGAGAGCACTGGGCTAAAGACTACTCAGGATGTAGCATGGAGTGGAAAGACATATAGGACCATTGACTATGAAGGTAATCAAGTTTGGTTTTTTTGTTATAAGAAATATTATTATATTTATTTGAACTATTATTCCCTCTTTAAACTCTCTCATCTTACAAGTCTATGAAGTGATTTCTCTACAATTTCCTCTTTTCTCAAATCTACTTTCAGAAATGCTTCTGTTAAACAACTTTAACAGTATGTCAGTGATTCGCAGAATTCATAGCACAGAAATTCTTATTAATTTTAAAGCAAGGAGATTCTGGAATGAATGATCTTTGTAGGAGTCCCTGAGTCACTGAGAAAGATGGTTAATGATGTTTTAGAGGCAGGGGAGAGGTTGTTTGCAGTCATGTCCCTGAAATCATCATGTTTCCAGTTGCTTACGATTAATTAAATTAGCTACTTTTTTCATCTCTGTGACCAAAAATCTAACAATAATCAACTTAAGGTTTATTCTGACTCATCATCCGTCATGACAGGGAAAGCACAGCATCCTCATCTGTTAGGCGCCATAAGAACCTCACCCCAAGATGGCGATGGCTACCCGAGGGCCGAGTGATAAACAAGTCCTTATTATGTGTGAAGGCTGTGCTTCAAGGTGGCCTGATCTTACGCAAGCGTCACGAGCCTATGGAGAGATGATACGTGGCATGAGTTCATGGGCTCTTGGCAGGGTTTATAAGCTGCGCCTGGGAAGGGATCTCGGGCTCTCCATCTTGACTACCAACTGCTAAGCATCCTGGGTAAACTGCTGTGAGAAGGAACAGGTTGTTCTGTGTCTTAATTCCTGCTGGTCAGGGTTGTCGCGACACACTCATCCTGAGACAGCTGAGCACACTTCATCTGCAGTCAGTGAGCAGAAGAGAGATGAACGCTGCCTGCTGCTTGGCTTATTTATCTTTTGCCATGGGATGGTCTTGCCCACATTCAGGGTGGGGTTTTCCTCCTCCATAAAACCTCCCTCAAAACACACTCACAAATAAACCAAGAGCCGTGTCTCAGTAAAGCCCCAACTACTTTCTTAATGGATCAAGTTGACAATTAAAATGAGCCACCACATTCATTAAGGAATGTTAGGACACTAAATTAATTCTAATAGCACAATTTAAAGAGAAAATTAACTGTTACTGTAACACTATTTTCACCAAATCGCCAGTATGACAAGAATATAAGAATCCTGCAAAGAAATTCCAATTGTCAAAGTTGAAAGAATTACAAGCAAAAAGGATTGGTTACTCAAATTTCTTTAGTTAATAACTCAAACTTCAAACAGTTGAAATAATCAATTTACACAATGGGAAGGTTTGTTTTGGGCTCATGGTGGAAAGCACATTACATAAAATATGCCAAATAGCAGACAAGGATGGGCTGGGAACCCACCGTCCCTTCTGGAACATGTCTCTAAATCTGGGCCTTTTAACCTGTATCTTACTACTCAGTGGTCAACCTTTTCTCCACTCCCGCTGAGCCAAAGCTTTGGTAACAGTTCTAATCAACTTCCATGACATCACTTCTTAGGTCTCTCATGTGAGCTCATGTGCCTCTTGTCTTTCTGTGCCTTGCCTATGTTGTTTAACGTAATAACCCACAGTTTTATCCGTGCCACAGCAAATGACAGGCAGACAATATCAGAAAGAAATTGCTTTGAATATCTTCGCCATAAACGAATAATAAAACGTTTTTAAGGTGATAGGCTTACCCTGACTTGAAGTTTACACCGTGCATACGCATGTCAAAAAATTAGCTCACATATATGTCAAAACATCACAGTAATGCAATAAAAAAGAAAAAACAATTATAAGTCTATTCTTGCCATGTAGGTGATGGGAACCAAACCCGGATGCTCTAGAGGAGCAGCCAGTGCTTTTAACTGTGGAGTTAGCTCTCCAGCTGCAAGAAGCTTTATTTAATGAAGTATCAGAGGAAACAGCAGGACTTGAAGGTTTCAGGCTATTTGTTGTCAAAAGAAGCCGTGGCATGGATGTATGTAACAAGCATTTCCCTGTTGCAATCAACAAAACAGGAGGATGGATGCTTACATTGTATATATTTTTTATGTGTCCCAAATACATTTATGTTTTTGATCATCTAAATATATTAATGCCACTCTCAACTTGAGAGACATAAAAGGCAACAGGGTGAGTCTAATTGGTTCTAGATGTAGGGTTCACTCCTCTCTGGTTACAATGTATAAGGTCTTCCAGCTGAGGTTGAGTGCAGGTGAGTTATACAGACACAGGTGTCACAGACACAGGCATAGAACAACAGGGAGCCATCCATTCCCATGGTGACCACGGTGCTCACATAGCCCTTTGCAGGAAGAAAATGAGGGTGAATGGGGATTTCTGCCTCAGCCTCCGAGTCACTTCCCCATGACCTCCCTTTAATTTACAGAGTGGCAGTTTTCTGACATTGCTTTGGGTTCTTTGGGTAAGAAGTGGGAAAGGAGATGCTAATATCTTTACAAGCTACTTTCTTACCTGACACGTTAGCACCAAGAGTGTTGGTGACAGTTTCAGAATAGGGCTGGCTCTTCATGGAAGGACATACCCTCAGGAGACTGGATTCCACTCTAATCACCTTTACTAAACATGAGAGAGTTGCAAGAGCTACTGCAGGCATCAGCTTGTTTATTTGAGACAGGAATATATTGCCTTTGCTGTACAGATGGGTGAGGGTTTCTATGCTATGCTGAGAAGGCTTGCTTGCATAGGGAAAGCATCTGACAAAACTGTGAGGAAATGAAGATATTTGAAGATAAGGAAGAGGCAGAGCTAAACAGTATATTTGGAGTTGTCTACTGGGCATTATAATAATAGATTATTCATGACAAATTCAATATAGTCGTCTTCCTTATGGCTAACATAAGAAAAAGGAATCTACATTAGTTGGTCAATGGGTCTCAGGCTTTCTCTCCATTTCTTTAAACAAAACAAAACAAAACAAAACAGAAATGCGGTTTTATGAAAATCTGCAAGTTAAGACTTCGAACTGCAGGTGGTGCTGTGATTCTATCAGTTTCTGTCCTGTTTAAATTTGTAGCAAGAACTAATTCTTTGATTTAGTCTATTTTGCTCGATAGGTAAAAATAAAATTAAATTCTCTTTGTTATTTTGTTTTATTGTGATGATGCGGAGAAACTGTTCTTATTATTGCAGAAATATATTGCGGGTTACTCTTCACGATTGCTGCATGCTTCCTTAGACCAACTGATGAGAGGCCCCGATGTGATTTCTCTGCTTCTCATTCAGGATGGAGTCCTCTGTGATCCCTAACCTATTTATTTCCCGATGCCGCTCTTAAATTAAATTGTTTCACCAAAGATTTTGGTGACAATGATCTCAGGATAAAAAAAGAAAATGCATATGAAAACCATTTTAGCCTCTATTTTGTAACAATTGGTTAAAAAAAAAAAAAAAAGATTTCCTGGAATTAAAGCCGCAGGAACTCTGGCTTGAGTCAGACCTGTCAGCTGGACAACAAAATTCCAGACAATTTGAAATTTAATTCGTTTAATTTTTCTTGTAACTGGATTAGAAAATATGATTAAGCCCTAGCAAGATAACTCTCAATGCACCGGCCTGCCCTCAGTGCAATGCGGAGTTACTAAAATCTTACAGGAGAAGAAAGTAAACGGTATCGAGAGCTATATTTCCCTGAGGAGATACATAATAGAACACACACACACACACACACACACATACACACACACACACACACACACACACTTAAATGAAAGGACATTGTCTTTGCTTTCTGTGACACTGTAAGGATAGCTGAATTTTTGACATTAAGTCCCAATTAAATGTATATCAGGCTACTTTGAGGGTAAAAATCCACAAAACAAAAAAAAAAAAATAAGCATTCATCACAGTTCTCTACAAGGGACTTTTACCTGATCCTTTGAAGTCACCTTTATGTAAAGCAACTGAGTCGGGATGTTTAAATTCCTGAAGTAGGATGATTTTTGAGGGCAAAGTGATTCAACATTATGCAAAGACATAAAATGAGGAGAATGCCTTTGAAGAGAAAGAGAGATTCAGTCCCCGGAGTATACAGTCTGATCATTATTTATTTTTGGAACATCTGATATAGGGTGTGAAGAGAAGGAGTGGAAATGACAATATTTTAAACAAAGTGTGGGAAGAGCGGTAGTGCCATGGCTTACACACAGCATGTATATTAGAGCATCTTAGACACTTAATGGAACCCCCCCCAGGATTAGCCTCAACATAAAAGAAATGTAATAACAGAAAGATGCAGAATTATTCATGGTTGCTTTTACAATTAGAATAGGTTTAATTCAGATCTGCATAAGCAGCATAAAGACTTTTTAAAAATTAAAGGAATTGACGCTTTGTGGAAAAGAGGGATTGTACTCTAAGTACAACAAAAACAAGTTTTCTGCATTTGTTCCTGAAGAAAGTCTTTATTTTCTAAGAAATCCCTGGGCCCTGTCTATAACATTATAATCATCTTCTAATTTATCACAACTGTGTAAAGATTAAAGCATTGCACATCCGGCTCAGTACTTTTTGTTGTTGTTTTTTTTTAAAGTACATTTCCTCTCTCTCTTGAACTTGTTTGCTATAAATGTATATCAATCAGGCATGATGACAATTTAATAAGAACTTCAAGACCTGTTCATCCCATGGGATCACTACTGTGACGTCTTTCGGGGAGCCGTCTGATTGCTCAGTCCTAAGCACAAGCCCTATAAAATGAGGGACTCTGAGACGCTGGTCAGGTTGGAGAGCAGAGCGCTAGCCAGCTACAGCCAACCCTTCCCCAGGACCAGGGGCAGACTGGTAGAGCCTTCTCCGGAGCAGAACTTCAGCACCCTAGACAGCTCCCAGACCCCGGAAAGACAGTCCTGCCTGAAGGAAACAGCCAAGAGTAAGTAAAATCTTCCCCTTCTTCATCTCCTCTCTGCCTTTGGGACTTTGAATAGGAGTTTGTGAGATTTTCTCTCTTAAAAAGAATTTTACAGTGTTTGTCTTTTTGCAATAGCCAAATACGATAATAATGACAAGCCACTGGATGAAGATAGAAATGCCTCAGTTTCTCTCTTATGAACCATCTGCTTAGAGGATTCTTAGTCCTGCTTAACCCTTCATTATTAAATATTGCCTCTTTAAAATGAAGTAAAACGAGTTTGCTTGTGTGTGGAGTTTTGAGCAAAGCATTCAGCTTGCTGCATTTGTTTTGGGGGTTTTCAACCTGTGTTTAAAGATTTTTTTATTTCTGTTTCTAAACAGATAAAACCTAGAAAGCACTCACCCTCTTTATCACTTAATTTTTAAGATCTTTGACTTTTATAGGTAATAAGAGACAGAACCATTGAACACCTGTATGTTAACTAGACAGTGTTTAGAAATGTAACATGTGAATAGATCGAATACAAGATGCACAGGCTTTACAGATAAAGGCATATAAATCGATTTCCTGGAAAAACTTGTACCAATGCCAAGTGACTCTGAGGGCATTAACTTTTATCCTTGAATTAATTTGCTTGGGCCTTGGCTTAAAGAAATAAGTTCTCAGTGGTATCTATAACAAATAGAGAAAATGAGAATTCAAATGTAATAGGTACACAAGATTTTTTTCTTAGCGATACAAATCTATACTTCATATCCATGTATGTACATATGAACACACAAACTTTAGAATATAATTGGCTAGAAGAATAATTAAGTGGGTTACACCCCAGTTTTACATCAATCAGTCATTAGGGCTTCAAGGGGGAAACCCCAATTAATTCCATGAAGCTGTTGCCTTCAACAGAAAAGACATTAAACTATGACAACTCTGTTATCAAAACGCTGAGTCTAAAGTGAGTTACCTCCAGCACAACAGAAGCGTGGCCTTGGATAGACCCTAAAGCCAACCGAGTGCCTGCAGAGTCAAAGACAAAAGGGAGCTGAGCTGGTGTTCAAATGCCTTCACCCTGGGGATGCATCCCATTTCCAAACCAGTGCTAGAAAACTAACATTATTTTACAAAGTAGTCTTAGGCCAGTAAGTTTGACTCTTTCAGAACAAGGAAATGACCATTTCTCAACTCTGCAAGAGCAGTATTGCTAGACCCTCCCAAAATGTTGCCAAGTGTGACTGGGAGAGCCAGCATCCTCTCTTTTTTCAGAGGCACCAAGATGGAAGCCAGAAGCAAGCCTCAGTTCCTGGCACTCCTGATGCTCTTCAGTGTGCTGTTCTCTCAGTCACTGGCCTGGCCTCTCTTTGGACTGCCTTCTGCAGTGAGGTAAGTTTCATTTGGGAAAAGTGTGCTCTCAGTTCAGATAAGTAGGCAGGCATTCCCTCTGCATCTGAATGAGATTTCCCACATGTTATTTTGGAGAGTGCCGTATTTTAAATTACATAGTATTTATTTCAATGCTTTGGTTGTAGTGTTGAGAAAATTCATTTTCAACCAAAATAAAAAAGCTTATTCTGGGCTCTGGAATTCACCCAGTACCAGAAAGACAACATCAATGGCTGGTTTTGCACACCAGATGGATCCCATTTCTAAGCTAGTGTTAGGAAAGTAACTGTGTACTTTTATCTCAGGTCAGTTCTGTTTCTGGTACAAAAACAGCTATTTACTTGCCAACTTCATTTAAATTTATATTTAATAAAATGATTATAATAGTAATGAGATATACACACATGAAATTCTGTTGAACAGAAATCGGTCTGGAAAGAATAATTCCCTGCAAATATTAAGGATCATGAGGAAGTGTATGTACAAGCCTCATAATATTCTCTATTTGAACAAAATATTCTTAGTTTTACTATTTGATACAATAAAGTTTATGTTTCATATGTGTAAAGCATGATTTATCTCAACTTAACCTAAAATAAGATAGACTTGTTAGTAGTCAATTCATACTTAACCTTTCTAATCTACGGGATCATTATTATCTAAAGACAAAATGTCACGTCTTTGGTTGTTTGTCTTTTATGCTCAGTAAAGTGATTAGTCTTTCAGGACTAATGTTCTCTCTGAAACTGTATAACATGTTCCCCACTCCAGAGCATGCTTTGACAATTAGAGTCCCAATGCCTCTATCTCAGCAGATACATAAGTCACAGGAATGTTGGAATTCACAACTCAGGCTCAACCTGAGGCCCATAGATGGCCACTTTTACTATCTGCTACATCATCTCTCAGAGATACCAGAGTGCCCTAGAGCAGAAACTCTTTGTGTGTGTGTGTGTGTGTGTGTGTGTGTGTGTGTGTGTGTGTGTGTGTTAAACATTTTTAATAGAGCACTGGCATTAAAAAAAAACACACGCATCCACAAATAGGTTATATTTCCATTTATCATTTATTTCTAATTTCCAGTTTATAGTACAGCATCATGTATCTCTAATCAGAATATGCTCATACACACAATATGAGGAGCTAGAGGGACTCCCTGAATTCACTATATTGGAATAACCATTCACAAATGTGCATATCTGTTGGGTTGGCCAATAAAAAGAAATATATCATGCTGATGTGAAGATTGGTGATACACATTAGGGAACTAGAAAGAGACAAGCAGGTTGCACGTTGCTTCTGTCCTGTGTTTGGACAATGGATACTAAACATCACCACTTCTATAAATAAGTGTCAGGTTTTGTGTTTAATATTTGCTTTTTGTATGTTTATATCTTGTATAAATTGTTCTCTCTCTTAATGCTACTTCACAAAGGAACACAGTGAAGAACTGGGACAATGTGCTTTGCTTATAGCTTCACTAGAATTGAATCAAGTAGAAATTATGTTTGGTTTATAAAGCTTAGGCAAGCTGAATGACATCATCTATGTGAGCTCACACAAAATTACTACTTATATCCTCATTAAACATGGAAGCCATGAAGTCAAATTAACCTATCCTTATCTTGCAAGTGGGTATGTTCTAATAGTTTGTTTTCCTGTTGTAAGTAGTTGCCAGACTATAAATACCATGTTAGAGAAAAGAACTGTATTGCGGGTTTTTCTTTTACCTTAATAGGTTGGATGACAGGATGCAGTTCGAAGGAGCAGGTGACCCTGATCAAGTCTCATTAAAAGCAGACTCTGACATCTTGCAGAATGCCTTAGCAGAAAATGACACACCCTATTATGATGTGTCCAGGTAAGTTCACTCTTGTTTATCTTATTTGGGAAACATATCTGAAAAGACAAAATACTCTAGTTTTATCTGTTAAAGGGATAGCTTTTTAATGACACTTCTCACTCTGGTTAATACCTCTAGCAACTGATTCAGGTATCCATGTGAAAAGGTTGTAACAAAGCGGGGTAAATATGTTATTTATCTATGTCTTTGGGGCATCATTTCAGTGGCTCAGATTAGACCAATCCCAGATCAACCTGAAGCAGTTAGGATTTCATGAAGGAATAGATATAAAGGAAAGATCCCTCCCTCCTTATAAGAGTCAAGGGTTCCAACGGTGCTGCCCACTCCTGAAATTCCTTGTCTAGTGTAGTGTTGCAGAACAGATCAAAGATGTCATACAGAAGACCAAGTATAAAAGGGTTTCTTGTATACTTACAAAGTTCAGTAGTAGACCTAAGATCTTCTCTATTGCAATAGATTTGATACCTGGTTATTTGATGGAAAAGAGTAATGAGAGACATACGAGTACTGCTGAGCTTGACCAAAGTAACATATTTTTTTCATTGCACATATTTTTATTTAAGGTAGCATAAATAACTACACAAATACATGCAAACTATAAATGAATTTGAGTTCAATATTTATTAGAAAAAATCATTTTAAATATCTTACTAGAGAACAAAATAAAATACATATCGAAAATGACCCATTTTTTTTTCAAGATGTTGGGCTAGACACATACATCTTATATGGTGCTCCAAGTGACTGGAGTTTCTTTTGCTATGGTGTTAGGGAGCTTCCTTTAGGCTTAAGTTTTAGTGAGCAAATTTCTTTGTCATTCAAAAGCTAGGATGACTCTAAAAGAAAATGTTACCAGGAAATCATTGTCTTTTCTCCCTTGCTTTAGAAATGCCAGACATGCTGACGGAGTCTTCACCAGCGACTACAGTAGACTTCTGGGTCAGATTTCTGCCAAAAAATACCTTGAGTCACTCATTGGCAAGCGAATCAGGTAAAGAATACTTGTTATTTTTTTTTAAACAAACACTCCATTGACAAATTTTATTTTTCTTTCTAGAATTTTATTTTCCTTGCTTAAGGCTTAAAACTCTTTGATAATGTTCAATTTTTTTTTTTTTTTTTTTTGAGAAAATAGTAATACATGTCGTTGAGTAAAACACATAGGACCCACCCAGGGTGAGATGGTTTTTGGTATTTATTGATTCTAAATATATTTTTCCTAAGTAAGTAGTAAACATTTACAAACCAGTGAAACTGAGCTAAACTCAGTGGGAAGAGATACGGATTCATCTCTTACTTCTTGTTGACATTTTAACTGTTATTTTTGGTCTCATTTTCTTTAGCAGTAGCATCTCGGAAGACCCTGTGCCAATCAAACGACACTCTGATGCGGTCTTCACAGATAACTACACCCGCCTTAGAAAGCAAATGGCTGTGAAGAAATACTTGAACTCCATTCTGAATGGAAAGAGGAGGTAGGGGGGAAGAACCCTTTAGTGTGGAAATGTATAGATGACCTTCAAATGTTAATCCCTATTTGGAGACTTCTCTATTTCTCCATCACGTTGTGGGCTTTTGTCTGCTTCATGTGGCTAATGTCAGGCTTCCCTGGCATACTTTTCAAATACTGATACACAAATGTCAGCCCCAAACCATTAGAAAACAGTATTTCTGGGGATGCTGACCTGGAAACTCTACTTTTTAAAGGTTCCTTCATTTTAATTTACTGTCATCAGAGTTTAAAATGATGGCTATTTTGAATCAGGGAGTGGTTTAATCAAGTGTTCATTTTTTAAAATACATAAAGTGCAGTTATAGATTTTTGTCATGCAAGGAAACCCTACTATATTTATATCCAACAACCCTGTTGTATCACATCTATCCATGATGTATTTGTGTATTCTAGTTCTAAAAGGATGTTTCTGTACAGTATGTAAATATTGGACACAAGGATAGGAAATCTAGTGCTCTCTCTTCTTACTCCAGTTGCCTTTGTGTGCATGGTGAGTATTAAGCATAATTTTATTTAACTGAAACCAGACAAGAGTATCCTCCTTGCCCACTAAATGCTAATTCCATAAGGCTGATTTTAGATACGAGTGGACTTGGAACAATTCATGGGCAATCACTAGCTGCAGAGGTCATTGTTGATCCCCAGTGTATCTTGTGGAGCATCAATAATCACTTAGTCATGCGGTTATAATTGCTTCCTTGGAACATTCCTCCGCTGACATTTTTAACACGTGCATTCTCCTTTTGTTCCGTAGCAGCGAGGGAGATTCTCCGGACTTCCTCGAAGAGTTAGAGAAATGATGAGAAGGGTCCTCTGGGCAGAGCTGAAGATCAGAGGTGGGTGTGTCTGTGCACGCTAACTGTGTCCACACAGCTACCATGAAGAATAGATGCAGGAGTAATTCAGTGGATAAAAACATCTTAGGGCTAAAACTCCTTCTACCCAGAGATATTGTCTAGCCCACAAAACACCTCTACTGGAGGCAGAGCCCACCACAGTGAACACCTTAAGGTGCTACATGCACTGGTCTCATCTTGACAAAGGTACTGTTCACCATAAAGAATTTGACCTCTGTAGGGTATTTCTTGTCTATTTACCCTTCTCCCACATGACATTTAAGCACAAAGGATACTGAGTCACATCTCTGAGGGAAAGTATCTTAGTTTTGAAACTCAAGTCATGCTGTTTTTATTAACTTAAGATGTAGTTCCTAGATTGCCTGTTAGATCTTCAGTTAAATGTGAAGAAATATCATGGCGGCCCACTATGATATTTCAAGCTATTCTGGGTTTAATTATACTCCTTCAAACATAGAAAACTTCATGGGACAAAAGTTCAAATTGGACGTCTCAAGTAAGAAGCACTGCAGCTCCAGTAATGTTCACTGGGGAAGATTTTTTAATAAGAAAAATGTGCTATTTTTTTCTTTCATGAAGCAGTGTAGGCTGGTTTTCACAATTAATTTTATATAAATGTGGATACAAGGTGTATTCTTTCATGAGCTATGTAAGCATTAATAATTTTATTATTTTATCAGAACTCACTCACAATACTTGGCAAGAAGAAAAAACGTTATATAGCTGTGTCAAAAGTCAGTACACTTCTCTCCAATGGGCTATGGAGAAGATGGTTTTGATACAACCACTCAACATGGAAGTAACCAAGAAAAGATAAAATGGATCAGTATGGCTGGCCCCAGCACAACTTGGTTTCTAATACCAGAAAATAGGCAGGATTCCAGCCTTGGCAAAAAAACGAAAATAGCTAGTCCTTTGTGTGGACCAAAGGCAACTCAGTCTCACTTTAATCTCTGGTGTGGTCATCTAAGATTTTAAGAGAGTGATCAGAAGCAAACAAGTTTTCAGAATCCATCTACAAGGACGTTTTGTTCCATCAGTTAGATTAAATATGTCTTTATCAATGAAGAAAGCATGGGGTAAGGAGCTGGTCATAACAATATTATCATGTGCAGACATTCCTTGGATCAAGGATAAAAGCTAGGCTGGGAGTCTCAGTGCTGAAGCACTTGCCTGGTCTACAAAAGAAAGCCTTGGGTTCCATGCCCAACACCAAAAGAAATAATATTGCTTTGTAATATGACTATTTCTGCCAGATAAAGAATATGGCAGACACCAAAATATAAAGGTAGATTTTTTGTGTGACATGTAAGGTCATTTATTGGAGCCCATCTTTATTATGGCAGGTGGCTTTGGAGAAATCCTGCAGGCCTTCCTACACGCAGCCCACAAATGCTTCTTCATCAATGATTAAGTAGAAAACCTCTTCACTCTCCCGTTCCTTTGTGACAGTCAGTGTTCTAGAAAGTTCTCTCTTGACTCAGCCAGACACAATATAATCAGAGGCTGCTAATAAAGGACAAGGAAAAAAATGATATTTACTAAATGAGTGAATGAAGCTACTATAATACAAATTTAATAATTGTTTTTGTTTAAAGCACTAATTCTTTCTCTTTTTTTCTAGAATTCTTGAAGGAAAACAACCAAGTGATTACATTATGAGTTCTACATATCTAATTCAAGAAAACAACTACCATAGCAAAACCAAATAAAATGTGTTGTGAATATTGTGGTTTCCTTTATGTAATAACTGTAATGTTTACATTGTAAATATTATTTGAGCACTCTAAAATTCATCTTTAGCTCATGAAAGGCTTATAATTTCATATGCTATATATTCTTTCAAATAAAAATATATTTAATGATAGGTAGATACTAGATTAATTGCAATTATCTGACGCTTTCTGCAAGGGTAGCAATTGAGGAAAATTGATGTGTTTATTTATAGCATGTAGTTAATTATTCAACAGAGCAGAACAGATATTCAGCGTGAACAAGCCTGAATGCTAAGCAGATAGGCTGCTGTGTTACATAAAGCAAAATATCTAAGGGGAATAACAAAAATATAAATAAAAGAGATACTTGACAAAAGCACTTTTCAGAATTGTATTTCTCCAGTGATAGGGACTCCATGTCTCATGGATTCATTGGTCTGACTAGGATTTGCATTCCCCAAAGGCTTCTTCAGAGATGCTTCTTCTGCTAAGAAAAGCCCAACTTCCAGCCTGGAGCTTCCCCTTTCTGCTTGTGCTATGGGTGTGTAAACTAGAAGCTTAACAGAGTGCTTGATTCCCAGTAGTAAATATTTTTTTCCCATAATCACTCACAGCTATATTTTGTCTTATTGGCTTCCTTTGCTGAAAGTACATTTGTAGACACAACTATTTTTCCAATGTGATTGTATGAAATTAAAGAAGGGAATAAAGATCTTTGGTTATCATTGCAAATGAGTATTCTTGTTCCGATTCTTTAAAAGATCCAGTGGTACCTTCTTTTACATGTATACCTACAGGTTTGGAGCTGGTTTTGTATGGTGCTTGAGGTGGGACTGCATTTGTGAATCCTAAATTAACAGCTACTTAAATGAGATGGAGATTTTTCTCTTACATATGGTCAGGGGGAAGATGGAAAGTTTAATGTAATGGCTCGGCCACACAACGCGCTATGTGAGAAATCAAACCAATCTACAAGTTATTCCTTATCTCCCAGGGTCTAACCCCTTGGTTTCTTGTTTGTTTTCCATTAATTAATTAATTCACTTTATATCTTGATCAAATCCCTCCTCTCCTTCCAGACCCCCCACTGACATGGCCTCTCCCCCCTCCATCCCTCCTTCCTTTCTCCACTGAGAAGGAGGAGGAGGTCCTTCCCAGGAAACCAAGCCATCCTAGTACATCAAGTCACTGCAGGACTAGGTATATCCTCTCCCACTGAGGCCAGACAAGACAGTCCAGTTAGGGAGAAGGATCTACAGGCAGGAAGCAAAACCAGGTTAAGCCCTAGTTGTTGGGGACCTGCATAAAGACCAAACTGCACATCTGCTACATATGTGGTGGTGGGGGGCACTAAGTCCAACCATTTTATGCTCTTTGGGTGGTAGTTCAGTTTCTGAAAGCCTCCAAGGATACAGATTAGTTGATGCTGTTGGTCTTCTTCTGACGTCTCTGTCCCTTAAACCTTCCCCCAACTCTACCACAAGACTGACCAAGCTCAGTCTAATGTTTGGCTGTGAGTCTCTGCATCTGTTTTGGTCAGCTTCAGGATGGAGCCTCTCAGAAGATAGTTAACCTAGACTGCTGTCTATGAATCCAGGCTGACAGATACAACGTGGTCCGAGCCTCCAAGGTATCTGAAGAAGAAAGGCAGGCCAGCAATGTGCCCGTATAGATCTGAGGACAACTTAGCACATTCTCCCTTCGAAATTGACAGGGGTTGCTACTGCATTCATT
Source organism: Arvicanthis niloticus (assembly GCF_011762505.2). NCBI lineage: Eukaryota > Metazoa > Chordata > Mammalia > Rodentia > Muridae > Arvicanthis > Arvicanthis niloticus. The sequence goes on along the minus strand of NC_133436.1, from coordinate 14,290,836 downwards.
TATGTCCTTCTCCCACTGGGCACCTGTGTATCCAGGCCAGCAGTGACAGATACAGCTCTGAATAGTGTCTTCACATGTTGCATTCTTGCGACAAGGCTTTGACCAACAAAGAGGTATCAAGGTCTCACAGTGTTCCTGTGAATCCACTCCCTGTACAGTAACGGTACACACATAGACCTCCATGGAGATATGGCTGAAAGGCACGTTCATCAAAGTCGAGTGCACAGTGGTCTCCAAGAAATTGAGAACAGAAGTAAGCCCCAAGAGCAGAAGGGAGGGGCAGGAGGAAGAGTAAGGAGGGTAGGAGGAGGCAAGAGTGTACGGAGAAGCCACATGAACACCATTCTTCATCTGCTTGTTTTAAAAACAGTAAAAAAATGAACACAAAGAAGAAAAACATCATAATATAAAAAAAAGTAGGGGAAAGATGAGATTTCAGCCAGGCTCCCAGTTCTCCAACTTTGTCTTTCCTTCTCTTTCTGGATTATTTCTCAAACAGTTCTAAGTTCGGGGCAGAAGGTGCGGCGGGAAAGGCTGAAATAGGACAGAACGGCCAAGGATTTCCCAGCACCGGAGGGAAATCTTGTGAAGAAAAGATCAAAGTTACTTTTTAATAAATATAGATAAAAAAAGAGATGCTGGAGTGTAAGAGAAACAGCGGTAACTAGGAAAACAATCACAGGCGGCGAGAAGGAGAGTGTTGCCAGACTTTACAAACCACCTGAGATAAAGTCAAACCTCCTATAGAGCTGAGGGTGCAGCCAAGCAGCAGAACAGTATGTAAGACCATGCTTCAACCCCAGCACCACACACATAAAAAATAGGTTCAATGAATAAGTAAAATTTAATAAGGTATGCTGTCAAAAAAAATCAATCAAATGACCTAAAATCCTGGGCTTGAATCAGAGGTTTAAAACACTGGTTGCAGAAAAAATGAATAAAAATCTCATGTCTGTTAAATAGAAGTTTTGGGAAAAGAGGATGGGGGGGGGGCTAAAGAAAGGAGAAAATAAATAACACAAACGTGATTTCACTCCTCTGGGCTGTATTTTTTTTTTTTTATGAGGCCTGGCTACAATCGTTCTTTACTCACCAATTAGTGTACACATTGTATGAAGGTGGCTGATCCCTAATCAGTCTGTAGCATTTGTCAGTTTTACCCACCATGTGTTGGTGAAGAGCATTGATTTCCTTGATACATAGTTATTACTATGGTAATAACTGATTTCTCATGTTCCCAGATACCTTGACTACATTTATATTTGTAAGTCTTGGGGTAGCATATTTCGAGTATTTAGCTTTTAAATGTTTCTATAGCAATTAAAGTGAATTGAGCCATGCTAGTTAGCAAGGTTCTATCTTGTCTGCTATTAATTTTTTTACACTGGTACAATATACAACATATTGCCGCAAACACTATTACATGCCACATTAATGTTACTAGTGACGTACACTCTTTCTGGACAGGGGAACGGAATTTCTTTCTTGCAGAATAGATCAGAAATGGGGCCCAAGAATTGTATAATCATATCCACAAATTATTAAGATTGGAACTGCACACGGTGGTACATCTACACGTGAGAAAAAAACATACCCTATTACTTATCTGCCAATTATGTATTTGGTATAGCCAACTCAAATAGTAGCTTGTCTGGCTCCCGAATAGCAGTTGCACTTTTTTTTCTTTTGAAAACAGAAAGAGGGAAAGACACATTAGAGGCATCTGCCTTCCACTGCCAGCTTTCTCTCCCCGATTATTAGGAGAACATTTCTGCGGTCCATGTCTTTCACCTGTGTAATTGCAAGTCCCCTGCAAGACACATAAGTTAGCCTTTCTTAAGTTAGCCTTTTCATAAGTTAGCCTCTCTCATTCTCACACACACAATTGTGCTCCCTATGCTTCTCTTCCTTGGACACTTGCCTGGTTTCATAACGTTGTTCCTTTTGCTTTCCCTTTTCTCCTTTCTGCGGGTTATGGGTTCATTCACTTGAGTTCCCTGCTCTGAGACACGCCTGCCTCATTTGTTGCAGTTGCAGGAGGCACATATAGATCCCTCAGATTTCTTTTTGTCTCTTCAGTTCTCTCTATTTGGCATATGACACTAGAGATGTATTTATCCATTTATGTTGAATTTAACTGTGTGCTAAAAATTATAGACTCTGGAGCAGAAGTTGTTCTTCAGTGTAAGCTTATAATTGACTGCTAATGAAATAATTGTCTCAGTCTTGTTTTTTTACTGCAAAAATAGCTCCCCGTGTAAAGGAATTCTACTCGTATCTTTACAAATGTGGGTAGAGGCTATTAAAGTAGAGATGAGTAGTTACAGGCATGTGAAGAGAAAACAAGGAGATGAAGGAAGGATGAGGCAGACAGGAAGAGATAGTGTCAGGGGGAGGGGAGGTCTGACCACCATGAGTGGATCATAGACAGTAAGGCTAAATAAAGGATTAAAATAAATGGAATAGAATGGTGGACATTCCCACTTTCAGATCTCAGGTCTTAGCATGGTGCTGGCCTAAGAATATACCTGAAAATGAGGATAAAATTATAAATACTATTGGAGACAAATGATTAGTTGCATGCAAAGACAACTATAATAAATACACACATACACACATATACACATACACACACATGCACACACAAATGCATACATCCACTTATATACATGTTTGAGACAGAACCCTCACCATGCATCCAACGATGGCTTTGAACTCACAGTTCCCCTTCCTCCTGAGTACTGAGATTAAGCTATGCACTACCTCGCCCAACTTTAGTAAGCCTGTTTTTTTTAAACATTATATATCATGGTTTTAAAATGAAATAAAAGTGAGAATAGTTCTAGAGTTGAACATTGTTTAATAAATTAGGACAAAGCTGTTAACTTGTTAGTAACTAGAACATATGTTAGAATTTTATAATGTGACTAATTTATAATCAAAGTAATATCATGTTGATGCTGTTCATTCAGTTATGGGAGTGAAAAGATAAACTCGTGTTCACCTGGAAGCAATGGCTATTGATAAGAAAAGCGATAATGAAACAAGCAAAATCATCACATGCATTTTGCACTCCCTAACATTCAGTGCAGTAGCAGCAATCAGGGCTCAATGAGAGATGCTGTTTCTCAATAGATAATATCCTGCTTGGAGTCCAACTCCTTATACATTAGCATGAATAAACCTAAAAATCATTGTCAATTTATCACTGTGTTTGTAAATGGCTCTTCCATCAGTCTATATTAAAAGGAGCAAAACATTGCCTTAAAGGTGAATGACTGCAAAAGAATATGTATTGGCTTTCCATTGAAGCAGTATCCCTCATCACTGACTTGGCCTTACAGAGTAACAATGTACGCCCAGGGTCCTTTCCTATAACTTCTGATGTCATTGTGCATTGTCAGTGGGATACAGGAACATATTTTTAAGTTTCAAGTGCATCATCTGACCATAATTAAGGCAAGAACATCCATCAGTTAGAAGTGCAAACCAGGGTCTTGGACTTACTGAGAACTAGAGACCAGAGCAACCTATATGCACACACAGAAGTCTAAATATACAACGATGGGCTGATACAATCTCCTTGAAGTCATAATGTCTACCTCCTTTAGGTTGTGAGTTCCTTCAGGACAAAATGGAGATCTATCTCCCTTCCGAATCAAGGCCCAGTGGAACCATCAGCCTCACTGCCAGGAATGTATCAAAATAGCATGATTGCGAACACAGATACTAGTGTTTGGAACTAAGGTGTGTGTACATCTGCAGACCGGAGCTTGCCGAGAAACAAGCTTAACTTTGCTAGGAATCAAACACTCTAGGTATTAAGCAGGAGCTTGTTTGCACGAGGGCTCCTTCCCCAGGGCCCTGCTAAGGCCCAGGAGCTGCAGAAATCACAGTTTGCTTTTGGTTTCTCAGCAAAGTGACCTTTCCACTCATTCACTGGCCAGATCAGAGCCAGCACCCACATTGTGCTCTGAAGAGGGCTGGGTGGCCTCCAGAGCCTGCCTAAATCTTGGTCAACAGTTCATGCAAAGATGTAGCTTACCAACCCAAGCCACAGATCAACCCAGGGACAGAAATAGCTCTTCCTGCTTCCAGATTCAATAAAACAGGGAATATTGACTTGGCCTTCACTGTCTCATAGTGATGGGGCTCCATTCCATGTGCAGAGTTGTCATATTGCTTTAGCCAGTTCTCACTTAATATGCCGGAAATGGTTGCAAAGCAATAGCAGAACAGGATTTAGGCAAAAAGAATCATTGTGAGTTTGTGGGTCAATTTTATTATTCAGCTCAGATGAAGAGGAAATGTGATCACAAATTGCCACTGTGGCACAGAGCACAGAAAATCATCCTGAAATTTAGATGACTTGCTAGTCCATCTTTATCATCTGGTTTTAACTGGCCCATTTTGATTAAAAAAAAAAAAAATTATCACCAGGAACAAAATTTAAACAGTGTATAGAAAGTACGTGGTAATTAGGGCATTGACAATATTTTGTAAATGTGTTTGAGTAGAGTCAAAATTTATTATTCTCAACACTAATATAGTGTGCTAAAGATTCCCTCATTTCAAATTCTCCAGTCCAATTCCACAGTTAACTTTGTTACCTAAGAAGTCTGTTGGTACCACTGCTGTTCACATCAGGCAGAATGTTCCATCTCTGGATACAGCATGAACACACAGAACTGTGGCTTCCTGCATGGAACCTAAATACATGAAGCCTAAACAAAAGCAAAAGAGAAAAGGAAAGGAAAGAAAAAGAAAAGAAAGGAGAGACGGAAAGGGCAGAGGGGACTAACTGGAGAGAAGGAAGGGATTGGTGGAAATGGAATGGAGGTAGAGGGCCCATGGGAGTGGGTGTAGTCACAGGGCACTGCACACAAGCATGATAGACTAAAAATATAGATTCAGGTTTACAGGTCTCACAGATAAAAAAAAAAAAAAAAAAAAAAAAAAAAAAAAAAAAAAAAAAGATGTTGCTAAGGACCAGTCTGACAGAAAGTACTGAAGCACAGCTGTGGACTATAATAAGAACATGTTTGTGTTAAGTTGTTTTAATTACCCCTATTATTATTAACTCCCTCCTTTCTTAATACTCAGAATATCCCTTTAGTTTTATTTAGAAACATATCATTTTCCTGAAGAATCAAGAGAGATATGATTGACCCTTAATGATGGCATGCATGTTATGTTAGAAGACATGTATTGAACACAGATGTTCACAGTAGTTCTTCACCATCCAAAGATAGCCAAGAAAGAAAGAAAGAAAGAAAGAACAAAATATCCATAATGGACATTGCCATGGGAACAACCCCAATGCCTATGGATGCCTGGGTAGATAGGGTGTATCATACACATGCAATGGATCCTTTTTTTTCTGTTACAAATAAGAGAATTGTAACATGTGAATGAAACTTGAAGAGATTATGTGAAATATGCTGTCAGAAATCAAAAGAATAAAAAAAGTCATGTTATTCAATTAGTGTGTGATTCCTAAAATAGTCCAAAAATAGAAGGAACTATTTAATGGCTGCCAGCCTTCTTGTTCTGAGTGACAAAAGCCTCCCAGAGGTGATTGCGCAACAGTATGATCAGCCCTAGCCAGTCTCACCAAGTACAGATCAGACAGGAACAAGTTCTAACTGGTACATGGGAAAAATCACAATTGAAACAACACAGTAATCTGGACGTGCTGGCACGTGGGAAACACATTAGGCTTGTAAGATCTAGGCCAGGCTAGGTTCATAGTGAGTTCTAGGCCAGCCTAAGCTATGAGACCCTGTTTCAATCAAAAAGAAATACAAAGTTACAAACCCAGGCCCAGCCAGAAAGAACATACATAGGGTTTAAGAAAGTTGTAACAAACAAAACTTTGCTTAAAAATATTCTAAAATCATAGAATCACACCCTAGCGAGTTTGATCATACAGGACTAGAATATTGCACTTCCTTGCTTCCTTACCCATAATTGGGAAAATACCCTTAAAATAAATGATCCTGATAAAGTAGTGGCAGTTTCAGCCAGATTTCCATGGATAATAGGGGCCATTTAGTTCAAGGTCACTTTGAGAGTTTTCATTCCAACTATTGTTCTAAAGGAACTCTATTAGAGAAAAGAACAAACAAAAACACCAACTGAAGGTAATCTTACAAGATGAACGGATCTGTGGTTGTGAATCTTTCTAAACAGCCATGTGTGTCATTGAGATCTAGATCCTCTACACATATGTAACAGATGCACAGCTTGGTCCTTGTGTGGGACCTCTAACAGCAGGAGCAGGAGCAGGAGCTATCTCTGACTGTGCTGTCTGCCTTTAAATCTCCTTCCCCTAACTGGATATCCTTGTCTAGCCTCAACAGAAGATGTGCCAGTCTTGCTACAATATGATATACCAAGGTGGATTGATCTCCATGGGTGGTCTCCCCTTCTCTGAGGAGAAAGGAAGGGGGAAGGAAAGAGGGAGGGACTGGGAGAAGAAAAGGGAGGCAAGATCTACAATTGGGATGTAAAGTTAATTAATTAATTGAGACAGACAGACAGACAGACAGACAGACAGACAGCGAAAATTCACAATGAGAGAGATGTAGTCCTGAGGCTACAGCATACTTGTGAAGGATGGTGTTTTCATGTGTAAACGAAGGATGCTTAACTTCCAGTTCCTACGTGCTGATTTTGCCCAGTCAAATTGACTCTCTGTGTCCCCATAATTTCAATCTTTGTTCTTTCTACTCAGTGAATTCATGTCAGTCACGAATCATCCAATAATTTTTGAAACCAATTTTAGTTTTATTTTATTTAATAGCACATTCATTCTTATGGGCTAAGTGTCTCTTATTGTGTACAGACCCTAAAGCATGTAAGATGCTGGATATGATAAAATTAATAGTCTGGGTTTCTCTTCTATTTCTCTAGCGTGGCTTTGGCAATCAGATTCCCTTTCATTGGTGTGGTGTTTGTGTTGTATTGGTTTCCTTGTATTGTTTTATAAACAAGGTATGAGGTAGGAATTTAAAAGCCACTGACCCCCAGTATTAAATTTGTCTATTAGATCTACCATACACTGACTTAAATATGTTGAAATGTATATTCTTCATTTGTATTTGTTTAGATCCCTTTCCAAACATTATCTAGTAGTCAATTCTGCATCCTTATTTTAACATATTAAATCCTGTTGATTTGTGAGGCACTCCCCCTCCCTTTTCTTTGAAGAACAATGTATTATACACCAATTCTTATTTTGTATTGTAAATCATCAGTGTTAGCTTGTGTTGGTGATCCTTCTCATTTTTACTTAACACTTGCCTGGAAATTATTGTGTAGCTCATGTTGAAGATAAAAGTTGAGCATGGGTATTTGTTTTTAAGATGAATCTAGTTTTTAAAAAGCAAGTTCATTTTGAAAAAAAATCTGCGTGTGAAGCTATGGAATTCATTTTTAGACACAGTTACTTAGCAAGTGATATATTATTACCAACAGGGAGCAAGAAGAGATTGTGAAAACAGATAGGGTCTGATTGCACTACTGACCACTCTACCCCAGAGACAAAGGATCCTTGGACTCTTTGCTGACATGTCTGTTTAGCATCATGTCCGGCCAGCAGCCAGCTCTTACCAATCATCTGGGATGTTTCTTCTCTGAGCTAATTTAAAATCATTTTTAAGAGTCCAACAATGAAGACCAAATTGTCCTAGATGCTATCTCTGTGGTGCTCTTTCTGACATGACTCATATGAATGATTTTGCCTCTTGAGAAGGGGGCAAAAGAGTTACAATATAATTTGACTCAGAGCCTGAAATATTCAATCTCTATATTCATCTGTAATATATTTATTTATATTTCCAAGTACTTGATAAAATTGAATTCATGGTATGCTACTAGGTTGGAAATAATTACAGAATACCCCAGGCCCTGCTAGACATTAGCTATATAGATTTGAAGTTCCGCAGAGAAGTGCTGAACACATAAACTTTCATAATCATTGGTTAAAGAAATAATAGGTTTGGGTATAGCAGCTGACATCACACAGGAAGAACAGAGGAGCAGATGGCAAGAAATGTATTGGTTTACATCTCTGCTGTGAGGTTGAAGGACCTAAGCATTTATTCACAGTGCAATCATGAAACTGAAATCCTACAGTCTACTGAAACATCTAGAAGAGCAACATTCCAGTGGAGGTTAATTGCCTAGATATGTACTTGCTCCTGTGTTTTCCAAAGATGACTAGGTTTGATAGTGACTACAAGCAGGAAAAGCCAAGGCGACAGAAGCCAGCCAGTAGACTTTTAAATTGATGGTGTGTGTGTGTGTGTGTGTGTGTATGAGAGAGAGGGAGAGACAGAGAGAGAGAGACAGAGAGAGGGACAGAGAGAGAGAGATGGAGAGACAGAGAGAGAGAGGGTGAGGGAGGGAGATGGAGACAGAGATGGAGAGGGAAAGGGAGAGAGAGACAGAGAGACAGGGACAGAGAAGACTGAGAGAGGAAAGAGAAGAGACTGAGAGGAAGTGAGAAGAGGGGAAAAAGCAGAGACAAAGAGAGGAGAGAGAAGGTGAGAGAGATTCTGAGTGTAGGTGACTGCAGAGGCTAGAAAAGCCATTAGATACCCTGGAACTAGAGTTACAGGTAGGAGAGAGAGGAGAGAGAAGAGAGGGAGAGGAAGGAGAAGGAAAGAGGAAAGAGAAAAAGAAAGAGGAGAGAGAGAGAAAGAGAGAGAGAGAGAGAGAGAGAGAGAGAGAGAGAGAGAGAGAGAGAGAGAGAGAGATTCTGAGTGTAGGTGGCTGCAGATGCTGGAACAGGCCATTAGATCCCCTGGAACAAGAGTTACAGGTAGGAGAGGGAGAGAGAGAAGAAGAGGGAGAGGGAAAGAGGAAAGAGAAAAAGAAAGAGGAGAGAGAGAAAGAAAGAGAGAGAGAGAGAGAGAGAGAGAGAGAGAGAGAGAGAGAGAGATTAATTCTGAGTGTAGGTGGCTGCAGATGCTGGAACAGGCCATTAGATCCCCTGGAACAAGAGTTACAGGTAGGAGAGGGAGAGAGAGGAGAAGAGGGAGAGGGGAAGAGGAAAGAGAAAAAGAAAGAGGAGAGACAGACAGAGAGAGAGAGAGAGAGAGAGAGAGAGAGAGAGAGAGAGAGAGAGAGATTGATTGATTGATTCTGAGTGTAGGTGGCTGCAGATGCTGGAACAGGCCTTTAGATCCCCTGGAACTAGAGTTACAGGTAGTCCTATGTCACTTGATGAGGGTTCTGGGAACCATACCCAGGTCCTCTACAGGAGGAGCACCAGTTCTTACTCACTGGATGACTGGATGATCTCTCCAACTTCACACCCAATAGACTTAGGGGCAAAGCTCTGAAGCCTTTGACACAGTCAGAATTCTTACAACCCTAATACATTGGGAAATTCTTATGTGAGATTTTTCAAAAAGAAGCATGAGGGAATTCATTTGACATTACATCTAGGAAATGTCAAGCAAGTATGGACAAAATGGTTTAGCTATCTCGATGCCTGAAATGATGAACATGCATGTGAATTATACAAAGAAACCAGCCAACCTTGAACTAGAGAACACAGAGATTCTCACAAGAGTGCCTGTAGGCACAAGCTTATTGGAGAGATTGAAAAATCTTGAGGGAGGCTAAGTGATCTATTACCATATTAAGGAAACAGCAGCATCATTGAAATTTTTGAATAGTTTAGCAGGATAGGGCAGGGGAAATAATTCTACATTCTTTAGGGTATAATGATGGTTTTTAATATTATTCACTGAGCTTCTGTCACTGTAGAGAATGATCCTGTTTCATCCCCTGATCCTTTCTGCTTTGCAAATGAAGAATACTAAGGTTCAGAGTTATTAGACAATTTTTCTCAACTTGCATTACTGGCATGGATAAACAAGGTACTTTAATTCAGACCCCGTGGCTCTAAACAGTTTATTCACCACTTCCAGGAAGCAATGAATCTTTCAAGAACTAAATAGCAACCTGGGCTGAAAGAAAAGAGGGCAGTGCAGTAAGGCCTGAGAGACAGTTCTGTGATAGAGTATGTGGTCATCAGGACTGAGTTATGCCTCAGGGAAAGTTCAGACCAATTGATGTCCTCAGTCCCTTCCAATCTGAGCTCCTATGACTGTAATACTCCTTAAGAAGAGGGCTTTTGGAATGACTCAGTGGCTTAAGGGACAAACATCACTCTGACTCACTGTAACCATACCATTGTTTGACAGCTAAGCTATTAGGAGCTAGTGTGAAGGATAAAGGCAGTATGGGTGCACACTGTGATAAGAAAATGTGGTTTTACTTTGGAAAATACTCAAGGAAAATGAAGAACAAGCACTTCGAAGAGAATCTGGAAGGATTTGTTTCACAGCCAAAGTGTGAGCTCTGGGTTGTAGATGTGTGTTTTATTGTGCATATTCATATTTATCTGAAGGAATCACTTCAGATTTTCTCAATGGCTTTACTTCGGCTAGATCTCAGAGTAAAGAGCTGTGGTCTGAACAGGATGGACACTTAGTAGGAAGTTTCTACTTCTCATTCCACTTTCTGTGCCTAGCGATGATCCATGACCTTAGATGTATCACAGTTTCCACACCTCAAGAATGATCTAGACATTATTATTTATTTATTCTATTTCTAGTGTGAATTGAATTTTAAAAACTCACCCACCTAAATAACATAAAACAACTGCTTGATCAGACAATGTAGTATATATAGTATATACAATATATAATATATATACAATATTATATAATATAATATATTGTAAGTAAGGTGATGTTATTTTCTTCTCTCCAAAGAAATTAAAATCTGGCAAAATTGGACCTGAGGGACCCATGCCATAGAAGACAATGAAGATAACATTGAGAAAGTCTGAAGGTCTTCAGCATCACATAGGAAGGAAGAAGTTCAGGCCAGACAAGGATGATCTTTCACCACTGATTTAGAACTGGATTCTACTCTAGTCTGTCATAGGTAGCTTAGAGTAAGGGGAACAGTATTAGCACTGGGTTGGAGAAAATTCTCATGATATTTGACAATGAATGTGACTGATTTCTACCATTACCTTGTGAACTTGCCTGAGGCTAAATTTAAAGGAATAGACCAATCCCTTTGGCAGGGGAAATTTTAAGACAGCCTAATATTGACTCTGGCATGCAGTCATTAGTGATCATTCTTATGCAGGTCTACAATGATGAAGAATAAGTAGGAAGAAGAAAATACTAGTAGTTAAAGAAAAAAAACATTTAATTAGGGATGGCATACAATTTCAGAGGTTTATTCCATTATCAGCATGGCAGGAAACATGGCAGTGTGCAGGCAGGCATGGGGCTGAAGAAGGAGTTGAACGTTCTAGATCTTGATCTGCAGGCAGCAGAAAGAGACTGAGAGCCACACTGGGCAAAGCTTGACCATATGAGACCTCAAAACCTGCCCCCATAGTGACACAATTCCTCCAAAAAAAGTCACAGTTACTCCAACAAGGTCACACCTTCTAATAGTGCCGCTCCCTATGGACCAAGCATTTAAACACGTGGGTCTATGGGGGCCATACCTATTCAAACCACCACAGTTGTTTATGTCGTTCATTCCATGTTCTCCATGTCATTTCTTTTACTCTAGTTGTGAATATAAAACTTCCCCTTTCCCATTGTGTGGTAGATTGGGGCATTCACAATTTTCTTTTTGAAATAGGTTAGGGGCTTTCTAAATAGCTCAAGCAAGCTTCGAACTCCCTCCTCAGCCCCATAGACGATGAATTAGAGCACATGGTGCTATGCCCAGCTCCAAGGCAGTTCTAATCCAGGCTGTCACAAGATGCTAGAATCCCAAGTGAAACCAATTAATATCTGTAAAAATTAGTTTGATGTAACTTTGTCTTTTAATATATCTATGGCCCTTGGAAGAGTATTTAGATGACATAAATATACAAAATGAAAACATAATTATACCATTAGCTAATAAAAAGACATTTGGAGGAGAGATGGCTTAAGCGGTTAAGAGCACTGACTGCTCTTCCAGAGGTCTTAAGTTTAATTCCCAGCAAACACATGGTGGCTCACAACCATCTGTAATGAGATCTGATGCCCTCTTCTGGTGTGTCTGAAGACAGTGACAGTGTACTCACATACATAAAATAAATAAATCTTTTTTTTTAAAAAGAAGTACATTTTGGGATAGTTTTATGAAAACAGTGAAATCAATGAAGCTAAATTAATGAGAAGAAAACTTTTAAAAGCTCTTTAAAAGAGCATGAAATGAGGCTGGGGAGATGAATCAGTGGTTATGCACTTGCTATGCAAGCATGAAGACAAGAGTTTGAATCTTCAAACTCCCTAAGAAGCCAGGACGGGAACTGCTTCTCTGTAATCCCTATGTTCCTACAGCAAGGCAGGAAGCAGAGACAGGAGAATTCCCAGATATTCACGGGCCAGCTAGCCTTGAGTACCCAGAAGTAGATACCAAGAGACCCTGTCCTAATAAGATGAAAGCTAAACAATAACACTAGAATTTATCCTTTGAGCTTCATACATTTAACATGATATGCCTGGGCATCATGTGCGTGAGCACACACACACACACACACACACACACACACACACACACACACACGCACACACACACACCACACACACACACACACCACAAACATACACACACACACACACACATCACACACACACATATCACACATACACACACACATACACACACACCACACACACATACACACACACAATTATAGCCATTTGCTTCATTTACTCATAAAGTTTTAAAAAAACTATTTGTAAAATATTTTAAAAATAATCATCCTGGCATCATTGTCAAATTATAATATAACACAATTAAATGTCACTAAATAAGTCACAGTTGGATTTTACTGTAGTAGATATCACTAGCTCTAGCAAACTAATTGCACCACAGAGAAACACATGGGCTACTGCATGACTACTTACAGAGAATTATATGTAAAAACTCACAGAGAATTATTATATCTTTACATTAAAAAATAAGCTTCTTGATGAGTTCATATAACATGCATATCACAGAGAGATATTTTCTCATATAATTTCTTATAGTTGGAAAAAGTGCTAACCAAATATATTTTTATGTGAAGGTTTTAAAATAACAAGAAAGGTCTATGTGTGACATTTTCAAGTGCTAAAAATGTCCCTTGGGTACAAACACTGTCTTCCCAACAGAGAATGAGACCAGAGCCTGGGATAAGAACACAGGAGGATCAGCAAGACTATATTCATCTGCACTCTTAAAAGTAACTATTGCACTGAACAGTTCAATATTTCAACAGTATACATCCTTATGCCTCACAGTATCAAGAATAATGAAAAAAATTAACATTTAGAATATGTAAAAAATTCCTATGAGTACTGATATATCTTATATTATAATGATGCTTCCATTTCATTCTCCACGTAAACTTATGTTTTCAAATAATCCATCTATATGCTGAGACGTCTTGGCAGTTAACAGCATACACCACTCTTGCAGAGGACCCTAGTTACCTGCAATCATACTAGGTAGTTCAAAACTCTTTGTAGCTCCAGTTCAGAGAATCTGGCACTTCTGGACCTCATAGATAAATGCACACATATGTACACACACACACAGGATATACACATAGATAGATAGATAGATAGATAGATAGATAGATAGATAGATAGATAGAGATAGATCATACATACATACATACATACATACATACATACATACATACATACATGAGTCTACTTGTCTTCTCCCTACCATTCCTGTGCATTCTCCGTACAAACCACACTGACCTGCTGTGTATACCCTTGATAAACCACCGAATCTACAACCCACTTCTTTGTTTACAGCACCTCAATCCATCTTCTGGTTCCCATTCATCTCACTGTCAAAACTTAGTACTTAGTCTCATCGCAAATCAAACCTGAAGTATTTGGTAGGAGCCTGTGTCTCACAGGTCTCCGAGCATTCATGACCTTACAGCACTACCCTAGACGAGAGATGGGTTTTTTTATTCCCTAAGTCTCTAAGCCCACTAAAGGTAGGAATCATAGCTTTGCCTTCTCTGGCTCTCATGACTTAAACATTGTGCTGTGAATACACAATTATCAGTGTTGGAGGAATTATTAAAGGAGATGTTTTAATTCACTGTCCAAGGAGCAAAGGAGGGAGATTAATTGTGTATATATATATAACAATTAATATATTATTAATTATATATTATAATATATTGTATATTTATATATTTATATATATTATAATATATAATATATATTTATATATAATATATAACATAATAATATAATGTATATATAATATAATATATATTATAATATATAATAATATAATATATATAATATATTATATATTATATGTATATATTATATAATATATATAATAATATAATATATAATATAATATATATATAAATATATATTTATATATAATATATTTTAATATATTATATTATATATAATATATTATATTATATTATATATTATAATTATATATTATTAACATAGATATAAAACAATTAATATATATTAATTGTTATATATATTAATAGATATATACATATATGTATATATACATATATATAACAATTAATTGTTAATTGATTGATTAATTGTTATATATATGCATGTGCTATGTGTATGCACACACATCTACATGGACTTCAGAAAGCGTGGGCTCAATGGCTCTAACACATTAGAAGGCTGATGGTAAAAGGGGTATAATGGTGTCAGGTGGGAGATGGATAGGAAACCCCTTTACCTTCTCCATTTTGATCCCCAAGTGCCTCTTAGAAAGCATGGTGCAAGCCTAAAGTCCTAGGTGCTGAGTAGGCTGAGGCATGGAGATGCTTCAAGCCAAGGAATTCAATACTAGTGTGAACCACATGTGTGAGCCACCCTGTGGTTCCTGGGAATTGAACTCAGGTCCTCTGGGAGAAAGAGTCAGTGCTCTTAACCCCTGAGCCATCTCTCCAGCCCTGAGTTTTATTCTTAGAACCTTTTGCCAGATCTACACTATGACCTCTTTTCTCTCTTATGGTCCCTTTTTGTTTTAAACACACACACACACACACACACACACACACACACACACAGAGAGAGAGAGAGAGAGAGAGAGAGAGAGAGAGAGAGAGAGAGAGAGAGAGAGAGAGAGAGGAGGGCACACACAGAGGCACACAATTAAAATGTAAGTTTCACATGTAAGAGAGAAAACTTCAGTGTTTGTCTTTCTGAGTCTGTGATACTTAACACAATACTTCCCAGTCACATGTTTTTCTGAAAATGTTATGATTTAATTTTTCTCTATGGTTAAATAAAACTTCATTGTGGCTCTTTACACCTTCCTTAGCCAGTCATCTGTTAATGGACATCTAGACTGATTGTATTTCTTAGCTAATGTGAATAGAACCTCAGTAAACACGGGTGAACAAGTGTCTGTACAGTAGGCACAGAGTCTGTTGGTTATATGCCCAGGAATGGTACAGCTAGCTCTAGATTTAGTTTTAAGACAAATGGCTACACTGGCTTACACTGGTTTACACTGGTTTCTAAGGCAACCACCTAAGTTTGTACTCTCAGTAGCCATGAGAAAAGGGCTTCCCTTTGCCTACATTCTCACCAGCATTGGTTGTTAGTGTTTTCCTGATGTTAGTCATTCTGACTTGGGTAAGAGAAGTTAAAATCCTTCTGTACAGTAACTGACACAGGGTCTCCAGGTATTTATTTCTGTGTACTCAAGGCTAGCTGGCCCATGAACCTCTGGGGATTCTCCTGTCTCTGCTTCCTGTCTTGCTGTAGGAACATGAGGCCTACAGAGGAGTACTTCCAGTCCTGACTTCTTAAGGAGTCTGAAGATGTGACGCTGGTCTTCATGCTTGCATGGCAAGTGTGTGACCACCGATTCATCTCCCCATGAATCTTTTAAAGAGATTCATGCTCTTTTAAAGAGCATTTTACATTAATTTATTTAAAAAAATCACTTGAAATGTCTTTTTATTAGCTAATGGTATAATTATGTTTTCATATTCTATATTTATATCCTCTAAATACTCTTCCAAAGGTCATAGAGTCTGTAAAATGGGAGCAATGTTTTTGCCAGTTACACCTAGGGGGTCGATATGCAAAATACATAAAGAATTGCAACATGTAAATCCTCAAGCCTCCCAAGTATTCCAGCCAAGAAATGGGCCAATGAAGTGAGCCCACGTTTCTCAAAGGAAGAATGACATCACAAATGACAAATAAGCATTTTTAAAAGTTTCCAACATTTTGGCCATCAGAGAAATGCAATTCAACTACCATTTTCTAGCTGGACTAAGGCAACTGTTGTGATTTGTCTCCACATTTTTTCTGTTGGTCCGTGGTGCTGAACACTTTTCCATGTGACTGTTAGTTATTGAAATTCTTCTGTCCTTCTTAAAATCAGCCTGTTTGATTTTGTTAGTATGTTGTATGGACGCCTTCTGTATTCTAGATTCTAAGCCCTTGGTAGATGCACAGGCTGTCTTAGCTTGCCTCTCTTTGTCGATTCTTACACTGGCTGTGGAGAAGCTTTTTTGATTAGAGGTAATCTCATTCATCTATTTATTATTATGCTTCCCAGCCATTAGGGTTCCGTTCCAAACAACCTTTGCTCATTTTGGCGTCATGAAGTATTTTATATGGTATAGTTATTCTTACTTAAATCTGATTAAAGAGGACGCATCCAAGTTTACTAAGGACATATGCTTTTTGGGTTTAATATTTGCTCTTGAAGATAGTCTTTGTCATCTGCCAAATTGATGGGACATACAAATAATCTTTTACATGGCAATTGATATTTTGTTGACTTTAAAAATTACTTGAAAATCAGTAGCAGTCCCCATTTCTCACTCTTTGTGCAAACAAGACAGGCATTTTTATTGTTGTGTGTGCATTTAGTTGGCTGCTATTACCACTCGGGTTTCTCTTTTCTGACTTCAGTGGTCTTAATGAAAAGCTTTGTGCCCTGTGGCTGCTGGGAGTGTCCGATTGTGTGCCTGTGATCACAGGTGTCCTTAAATAAATATAAAGGGCATGGCTTTGTAAACAGGCTTTGAATTTCCTGACTTCAAGTCTTACTTCTAATCATTGAGGCAATTGGAATTTTCCTTATGGTCATTTCAGAGACCGTTCTCAACTGTTACTCTATAGCTGATCTTTGGAATTAAAGAATTTGAAGCTCTCCCTTTATCTCTGAAAGGGGGCGAGCATCTCTGTTGTCACAACCTGCCTCCACACAGCGGGGTGGGGATAGCTGTGTTTTCTTCCTGGGCGTAGTGCATTGTCATTTGGCCTGTCCAAGATTTGGGATGTGATATTTGTTATCTGAATTTCCAGAAACCAGTAAATATAATTTAATAACTGTGACGAATCCAATCACCAAGATCTGGCTTGTAACATTTACTCCGTTTAATTACATAAAAAAAAGTAAGCGTTAGTAGAGTAAGATGACGTTTTAATCATATGAACTTCAAATACAAAAAAGTCTTCACATTATTTCATACATGATATTTTTGCCCCCTTTTGTTTTCCATTTTCTTCTGAACCTAGATATGTCCTCACATATCCTAATGCTTTTTTACATCACTCATATCTATCCATCTTGTACACTGTCATTATTGACATAATTTTCTTTCTTTTATTTTTTTATTATTATTATTTCTTTTAGACAGTGGTAGAGATTGAATTCAAGGCTCCCTCATGCTAGGCAACTGTCCTTCATCAGGAAGCTACATCAGTAGCCTCTAATTCCTTGTTCTTCCATTTTAGCAGTTTGTAAAAATGTTTGGCTGAGTGCTAACTGCTTCTTCATCTGTCTTCCTTGCAGACTCCCATGTTTCTCCCCTTTCCAACCAGCTGCTAAGCAAACTTCTGGTGGGTAGGACACAGGAAATGTCCTGACGGTCAAGCATCATGGATTTCAGGCGGATAAACAGAGGCACAGAACTCTTATATTCATTCACTTAGTAACTGATTGTTCCACAATGCCTGGTACTGTGCCAAATGCTAAGCCCACAGTACAGGGTGGAAACTGATTAAATTTTCTGCTCTTGTGGGCTTCAGTCAGCCAGGGGGATTCTGTCACTAATTAGTCACCTGTGAGCTTTGTAATCATCTTTAAGCATTTGCCCATGAGATCTAGAGTGACATAAAAGAACAAAAGAGGAGTGGCCATCTCTCCCCTTCCACCAACAGCTAAAAACAAGTTTAAGTTTGCATCGAAATACTCAGGAAATCATCCCTTAGAGTGTCTACCTTAGAGTTCGGATTCATTTATACACCTGGCAGAGACCAAGGCCATTTAACACTTTAGCCAACTTTTATCTGACTGGTTTGTCTCCTCTGTGTTCAGTGTGACAGTTACAGGCTCGTGAATCTTTGTACAACCATCATATTTGGAAGAGATCTCTCCACACAGCATTTTCCGCAAGAAGTGAATTTACTTAGGGGAAAGATGGTTGTTGAGAAATGGCTTAATGTATAGCTATCTTCTGAGAGTTAGAACTCGGAGAAGCACCATCTCAGTCTGGGGAGGAGAAGCAAAATGTAACCTACAATGTTTATGCACATTCCTGATTCCTGTGGGGATAGGATGTCAGGGCTTTAGCTTTAACCTCACAAGTTTGGGCACACTTGATGATATTAATCAACGTGGGAAAAGGATCCAGAGCTGGCTAAGGATGCCCAAACACCCATTTAAAATTGCTTAGAAAGAGCTGGTGAGCACCTGTAAGCGTGTATGCACGCACAAACGTCTCTCTGCTTTGGAGAAAGCTCAGATGGAAAGCTACTGCTGTTCGGCATCAGAAGCAACAGCAATTTGTGACAACCGTGGACTCTGCTGGGCCTCAGAGGCTGCATTGTTATCTGCTGTGGCACAATTTAATTAGTGGGCCTTAGTTTGACTGTCTGCCAGCACACACTGCCATAATTGCTCTGCTAAAGTCTGAAGACTAAATTTTATCTTATCATGTAACATATTTAAGAGGATACTTAAGCATCCTCAAGTGTTTTAGTCTTCACATCATGTCCCCTTTTCAACACAATTATATTTAAAAAAAAAACTGACGTCAGAAGCATTTTCAAAAGAGTCAATATTTATTTCTGAACATGAATCTTATTTCTAGTTTACAGTGCTGTTTGGTTCAGGTAGACATAAGGAGTGCATTAGTGATGTGATTTTCAGCTAGTTTTCAAGTATGTGTGGTAAGTATGCATGTCGGGGTGCACGTGAGGGGGCGCACATGATGGCGGCAAATACTGGTTGGTTTTTACTATTCTTCTGTTATGTTTTGGTTTCATTGGTTGGTTGGTTGGTTGGTTGGTTCATTCATTTGTTTGTTGGTTGGGTTTTTGTTGTTGTTGTTGTTGTTGTTGTTTTTTTTTTTCTCCTGAGACAGGGTTCCTCTGTGTAGCCCTGACAGTCCTGAAACTCACTCTGGAGACCAGGCTGGCCTCAAACTCAGAAATCCACCTTCCTCTGCCCTCCAAGTGCTGAGATTAAAGGCATGTACCACACCCAGTGCCTGGCAAAATAAGCTGTGGTAAATGGCTCTACTTGGAGGTGGGAAGCCATAGAAACAGTGACGAGGTAGAGTAGATTCTTACAGATAAGTCTGGCTTTCGATAAAGAAAGGAAGTCTAGGCTTCCTGGAAAGGAACACAACTGCTGGGAAATCAGATGGAGGATTGTAACGAGCTGGTCTAAACAAGGAGTTGGAACCAAGAAAGCCAGGAAAGGTCTGTCGGGACAGCTGCTGGAGCCGTGGGGAAGAAGATATGCACATGGGTAAGACTGGCCAGAGAAGCTCTTGTTGGCAATTCTGATGCCCAGGTGAGGGCTCAGCCTTGCAGCTCGGCTTGCTTTCATTCTCTTTTCTTTACTTTTTTCTCCTTCCTTCCTTTTATCCCCCTCTGGTTTTTGGGTCTCAGTTTGGTTAAATAAATTCTCACTCAACATGACAAAATGGCCTGGAACTCATGGTAAATCCCTCTGCCTTGGCCACTGGGATTACAGACATGAGGTAATATATCCAGACTCAGGTTAGTTCCTGGTAGAGAATCTCCCAGTTGGAGAGAGTTCCAAATATTTTTTTGTGTTTCATTGGTGTCTTGCAAACCCTCACATGCTGTTTATATTGTACTGATAATCAGTACAATAATGGTTAGGCATACCCACTAAAGACATGAACTCAGAAAGAACATCTCAGAGAAGGCTGAACAAAATAAGGGAAGCTTTACCTAATATAAGTTACATGTTTACTCTAATATACAAATGCAATGGTTCCATTTTTATAATCTTTTGGGTTTTTTTTTCTTTGAAAAACCATTTATTGTTAGCTTATCTGTCCTCACTACCTCCCTCTCTCTCATCTTTATCCTAATTTCATGTGCATATACATTATATACATATACATGTACATGTGTATATGTATGTATATATCCTTCCTTCCTTTCTTTCTTTCTATATCTTGACATCAGTTTTCCTTCCTTTCTCTCCTCCAAGTTCCTCACCTGAACCTCACTCCTGTCCCACCCAATCCACTCCTCCTACAGGTCTCTTCAGAAAAGGGCAGGCCTCCCATGAATAGCAATCAACAATAACATATCAAGTTGCAGTAAGTCTAAGCACCATCCTTCATAGTGAGGCTGGAAGAGGCAGCACAGGAGGAAAAGAGTCCCTAAAGGAGGGAAAAGTTCCAGAGACAGCCTGTGCTCTCACTCTTAGGAGTTCCACAAGAAGACCAAGCTACGAAACTGTGACACACGGGCAGAAGGCCTAGGTCACTTCCATGCAGGCACCCTGCTTGTCTGTGATATCCTCTTTGCCATCAGTTTTTATTAATAAGACCCCTTCAGTTCCATTAGTGATGACCACGTGTGAATGAGTTTGAGGTCATTCCCTGGGGCATGAGCAACCTATTGGCAGCTATATCCCCCAAATAAATAGACGACCCCTCCCACAGGAGTCACCCACTGCCAACAGCTGGAGGCAGATCCAGGAAGCACCTCTTCCTTCCATGCTTTGATCTTTTGCTGGTCTTGTGTAACTGTAATGACAATTACTGTGAGCTCATGTTTTCAACATTCATGCTATGTCCAGAAGACATGATATCACAGCTCCACACCCTGCCTGTGGTTCTCACACTCTGCTCCTTCTCCCATGATAGCACTGTATAGTTTTGAAGTTTCCTCCAGGGTTAAATTTCCCAACTGAGTATAACTTTGTTGACTGCCATTTTGTTTTTTTCAGTCCACTCTTGTCCAGGCATTTCCTAAAGCAAAGCTTGTTTTGTTCAACTTCTAAATAGCAGGAACCATGTCTACCCCTAGTCAGACATTATCTAACCACACTCCAGAATCGTGATCCATAGTCCTGATCCTTATAAACACATATTTTCACTGCTGCTTAAATAGTGGTTCTCAGCTCCTTTGTCCTAAAAACGTATAATAACAAAAAGAAACCTCTAAACTCTGTATGTATATTGCTTTTATTCCCCAACACATCAAAATTGTTCCACCTCAAAAGTCCTGGTCCTGAATTTTAAAAGAAAAGGCAAGGTATTTCTTTTTCTTGATAAGTTGTGATGATTTTTCCAGCCAGCTCACCAACTACAAAGACTTACAAGATGATCAAATTCCATTTTAAATTTGGAATGATCCAATTTATTTAGACAAAAGAAGACATATGGGCATCCACACGAAAAAAAGACCCACAGATATTAATGTGGGTAATAAGTCTCATTTGCTTGGCTGGGCACTTGCTTTGCAGTGGGCCACTGGTGTTCTCTGTGTGTTACACGTTATGATTCACTGATCCTCATAACGGCCTTATGAGGTAGGAATTTATTGC
Source organism: Arvicanthis niloticus (assembly GCF_011762505.2). Classification (NCBI taxonomy): domain Eukaryota; kingdom Metazoa; phylum Chordata; class Mammalia; order Rodentia; family Muridae; genus Arvicanthis; species Arvicanthis niloticus. Next base: position 14,268,948 of record NC_133436.1, on the reverse strand, counting down.
ATCTCTACCACTGTAGTAGGTAAACCAATAAACAGAAGATGTTAGTCACTTACAGGTTTGTCCAGCTGGAAACACAATCAACCGATAAGAACCTATTAGAATTGGTAGACTTCTTCTTTTTTGGAGACAGGATCTTGCAGTATAGCTCTGGCCGGCTTAAAACTCACTACATACATGAGGGTGACCTGGAACTCACAGATATCCTGCCTCTGAATGCTGACATTCAAGTGTGTGCCACCATACCTGGCACTGCATTTCTTTACATTGTGATACTGAACAACTAATACCTTAAAAGTTGGGCAACATTCTTTAAAATATTGGTAATAAAACTAAAGAAAGCGACTATTTCTCACCCCCCATAATCCATCAGTTAACATTTCAGCAGGGAGTGGTAGGGTCCAGGAGCCCTCCCTCAGTTCATAATTGACTTTTGACATGTCCAATCTTGTGCAAGCCCAGTACAGTCAATCACAGATGCTGTGAGATTGTGTTAGCAATGTCCATGTCATGCCCTGAAGACAACATTTTATGGCCCTTCTTATCTTCTGGCTCTTAGTTCTTTCTGTCCTCTCTTCTAGGAAGTTCCCTGTACCTTAGTGAGGGTTATAAATACCCTGTTGGTGACTGGGAACTTAATTGTCCCTCATTCTCAGCACCTTGAGCATTTCTAAGTTGTATATTCACCTCACTTCACTACAAAGAGAAGCTTCTCTGACTAAAGCTGAGAGTAGCATTTGTCTGTGGGTATAAATATAAGCATTTAGAAGACAGTTTGGCACAGTGTCAATTTAGCTAGTTACTCTCTATTGCTCTGATAAGATACCATGAACAAAGTAGCCTATAGAAAGAAGGCTTTATGTGGCTTACAATTCCAGAGGCATATGACTCGGCCATAGTAAGGATGTGGGGCAGCAGGCAGCAGACTCAACTTCAGGAGCGGGATGGAGAGTGCTCACATCTTGAAGCATGAATATTAAGGAGAGAGAGCAAACTGGGAGCAGGGTAAGATCTTAAGCTACCAAAGTCTACCAGTCCATCCACAGTGACATACTTTCTCCAGCAAGGCTGTAGCTCTTTTTTAAATAATTTAATTTTTGTGCATAGTGTTTTGCCTGCATGTACATCTGTGTGAGGGTGTCAGATCTTGGAATTACAGACAGATGAGAGAGGTATTACATCCACTTGAGCTTATGATGTAGGCAGCCACATTGTTGGATTTTTGTTGCTGTTGTTGTTTTGTTTTTGTTTTTTTGGACTGGGCTAACAGTAACAGGAATGTATTCTATCTTGTGAGCTGGACCTCCAATCCAAGCCAAGGGTGGTTGGTTACTCCCATAACAGACATGCCAGTGTTGCACTCCTGGACACATCTTGCCTGGAAAGTGTAGTTGGCACTACACTGCTTACAGCTCCAGATACACCCAGTTTTGCAGTACTGATAAGGCCACGTTATCAACTCAACTAAATTTCTCATGACCCTCTCAGATGAAAACTCAGAAAGGGTTGGGATATCCCCCCAAAGAGAGCTGAGTAGAACAAAATAGCAAGTCAACGGAGACTGTTTGCTTGTTGCATCACCAGAAATTAAACCCAGAGCCTTATCTTACTAGTCAAGTGCTCTACCAGAGGAATATATCAGGTCTTTGCATCAACATTGACCAGCAAGTTGTTCTGCTCTGGATATAGAAAGCGCTAAATGGTTCAATGCATATGCAGACCTGGAACTCTACTGCTATTAGAGACAGCTCTTTTGGGAGAAGAGAAGGTCCTGGGTGGCCCACAAGTAGCCCAAGGAACAGTGTTCAGAGTTTTTACCTCTTTAAATGCAGCTCTCTTCTCCCTACCTTCTCTTTTTCCTGCCTGCTAAGATGATGGGATGTGTCTCATGATACTCTATCTGTCTCTTATCCTCTCCTCAAAGGAACACGCTTATCCCAGACATTTTCTGCTTGGAAGAGATGCATTCTGTAGAATAACCCTGCCTCCCTTGAGATTGAGTTTGTTTAGGTCAGAGATGATGCTAGCTTGCTCCACAGGCAGTTAGTCTTGATGTGCATTCACTTATAGCTAAGGAGTCTCACACACGACTTTAGAACCTTCCCCCAATAGTGAGTTCAAGTTGCACAGTTTTATGTATTCACTTCGTGTAGCCCCAGACATGCTACTTATCAGAGGTTGTTTTTCTGTTTAAGCCGTTTGTTCTCATTCCTGGTATATCCCAGTGGGCTTTTTTTTTTTTTTAATCAATCCAGACTGTAATAAACATAGTTTACATCATGAGAAGAGAAAAAAATGGTGTTACTAAAATCGATGTTGTAACAGAAAGAGACTAGACTGGGATGGAAAAGAAGAGGGTAGGGAAGGAAAGGGTGATGGGGAAGAGAAGGAAGGGGCACATGGAGGTAAAAAGGCCTTTGAAATGCATCTTTTCTGAGCTTTACTGTAGAAGGTGAAAATTACCTTCAGGCTACCGCACTGAGAGTCAGTGTACCTACCCTTTCCCTCCACAGTTTTCTTTTGAAAGGAAAATGTGTTCCTCTGCGGGAAAATTAAAAGCAATGAAAACCATATTACATATGCCCTGAATACAATCTTGATTCATTATGATGTCTGTGCTTTTTGTAGTAAGCTGAACAACCTCATATATCATGATTCCAATATTTAATCCAAAAAAAAAACAAATTTAATACATCCTTTGGAACATATATAAAACCTCTTCGATGAGAATGCCCCCAAAGATTGAAATCTATCTGTTTAATACATACTAGACCATTCTGGAAAGGTTGCAGCTGGTAGCCTACTTTCACCATAAAACAGAGAGTGTAAACATAAAAAAGATTTGAGCATGAAAGAGAAAGATGATTGATAGATAGATTACTGATTGATGGATAGATAGATGATAGATAATAGACAAACAGACAGAATTTCAAGTGAATATGGTTTATTTCTTTATTACATTATACTTTCCCATGATCAAAACTCATCTATTCTCTGCACTCATTCTTCATTGGATCTGAATGAGTTTTAATCTGAAACACTCAGCAAATACACACTGATTGAATTGTCACTAGGTAAACCTATTACATTCCTGGGAGACCATATTTTCAAATTGAAAATGCACACTCTGAAATCCATGGTGCTAATAGGTATTCATTTCAGTAGAGTGAGCTTGGCAGATGAATCAAGTGTATTCTGTAGCTCTTCTACAATAAACATGCAAAATAAAGTCAGTTACTTGGATAAAGCACACACACACACACACACACACACACACACACACACACACCCTGTTTCCTTCTCAGGGTCTCTGGAACCAAAGGGTTATATTCATTCTTTTTTTTTTTTCCTTTTTCCTTTTATCCCTTTTTTTTAGTTTATTTTTTATTAGATATTTTATTTGCATTTCAGATGCCATCCCCTTTCCCCATTTCCCCTCCCTGGGAAACCCCTATCTCATCCCCCCTCCTCCTTTTTGCTTTTATACAGTTTTTTTAATGTTAATCAAGGGCTTTATAAGTTTGGTAGTGCTCAATAACAAGATGTTCATACAATCAGAAGTGTAACCCCATACCCAACCGAGATACATAAACTATCTTTGACTGGCAGAGGCACATGAACATCTGCCTCCATGTTCCTCTCTCTCTCTCTCTCTCTCTCTCTCTCTCTCTCTCTCTCTCTCTCTCTCTCTCTCTCTCTCTCGTCTCCTAGCTCCTCCTCTCCTTCTCCTCCTTCTCTCCTTACTCCTCCTCTCCTTACTCCTCCCACCTTAGCTCCTCCTACATATCACTCTTCCTGTTAAAATAAAATTTTTCTCTCAAAATACAATTAGAGCATAACTATACCAATTTGGGTCAGTAAGGTACAAGATAGACCTAATACCCAGTCCATCATTTTGTTGACCAACCAGAACCTATGTCATCTCTTTTAATTAAAAGACGTAGTTCTAAACCTGGCTTTTTTTCTTGGCTTTAGAATGAGTGTCAGCTGAAAACCATCCTCTCAAATCTTTTCTCTCAAAGTAAATAGCCAGGATTGGCTATGAGACTATAAGTTTTCAACCCCATCAGAAATCAAGAATGACTGAGTTAACTGAAATTATGAGAAGCATAAAGCATAGCTTCTAAAACTTAGGCAATTTACAGACCTGGACAGTCCCTATACTACAAAACATTGGAGCATCTGATCCTCAGCCTTCTGGCCCAGGATCATCTGACCTAGTGATACAGAATTATTAAGGGCTGATTACTCTATCTTGGCACATATAATCAGTCAACTATTCCTCAAGTGTGTCCTTTTCAAGACAGTGATTTGTCTGTAGATGAAAAGAGACAATTCTTGCCTAGGGGCTGCCTCACCACAACTGGAGGAACTCCAGTGATGCTCAATTTCTTCTTAGATTCCAAGACAGGGAGCTGTCAGGAGCAGACAGGTCTCTAATCAAAATTAACATTACTACAGAAATGTTTGTAACGTCAATTCTGTGGACTTCTGACGTTTTGAAGACCAACTATCCATTTAAGGCAATCTGGACTGTTGTAACTCCTCTCCACTATTTCTAAATAAAATATAGAAAACACCCTAACAATAAACTCAGAGTCATGAATTTGCTATAGGCCCTTAACTCATAGGATAACCATCTCAAATCAGTTAAAAAATTAAAAAAGGACTGGGTCTAAGCCAGTATTGTATTTCTAAATGTGTTATATAGTCACAATGCCTATGAGAGTAACAATATTAATCTCACGTTTATATCAATAAGAAGCTCATACCAATGAAAACCTTAAATTTGAAATCAAAGTAAATTTTGTACCATTTAAGAAATTATAACTTTATCTTAATAACAAATATACATATTGCTACCAATAGGTTATAGCTATGCAATAAATCCTAGCTAATCCTCCCTGTTCCAACAAAACCATGACTGTTCCCTAGAAAGGCAGCCCCAATATTCACCACCTCAGTCCCCAAGCCCGGGGAATAAGGGCACTGACTCTTCATTAACTTCTTCAAGATGATTACAGGTGTTGAGATATTAGAAGAGGAGCAGGGGGAAGAGTAAATTGATAAGCCTCTGATGCTGTGTCTTCACTGCATTCAGCTGTAATTCCAGGACATCAGAGGTTCGAGCAGGTCTGCTCAGCTTACTTGATGAGTAGATACACCGAGGCTGTATATTCTGCAATATACAATTCTCAAAACAAATTTTACTGTCAAGATAATTTTTTGAATTCTGGAATCTAGTCTTCTGGCAGCCTGCCTCTGTCATGTCTAATCAATATAATTCTGGGAGTTTCTATGAGGGTATGCTCCCACCATCCTCCATTCCCGCCTCCCTTCTCTCAAATCCCCAACACTAGGGAATCCAAATTTTCAGGCACCAAGGCCCTCCACTTCCACTGATGCCTAACCCCTTACCCCATCACCCCTCCTCCTATTACAATGAGGGTGTGCTCCCACCATCCTTCCATTCCTGCCTCCCTGCTCTCAAAATTCCCCAACAATAAGGAATCCAAACTTTCAGGTACCAAGTCTGTCCACTTCCACTGATGCCTGGCAAGGCCACCCACAACCACCTATACAGATGGAGCCATGAGTCCCTCCCTTTGTGTTCTTGGGGTGGAGATTTTAGAATGGCTACTCCAACTTGTTTCTTAGGACAATTTGCTTGAAAAATTGTTTTCCAGCCTTTTACTCTAAGGTAAAATCTGTCTTTGTCACTGAGGTGGGTTTCCTGTATGCAGCAAAATGCTGGGTCCTGTTTACATATCCAGTCCATTAGCCTATGTCTTTTAATTAGGGAATTGAGTCCATTGGTGTTAAGAGATATTAAAGAACAGTGATTGTTGCTTTCTGTTATTTTTATTATTGGAATTATCTTTATGTGGTTATCTTCTTTTGGATTTGTTGGAAGAGGATTACTTTCTTGCTCTTTCTAGGGTATAATTTCCCTCCTTGTATTGGAGCTTTCCTCATATTATCCTTTGTAATGCTGGGTTTGTGGAAAGATATTGTATAAATTTGGTTTTGTCATGAAATATCTTGGTTTCTCCAAATATGGTAATTTGAGAGTTTTGCTGGGTATAGTAGCCTGGGCTGGCATTTGTGTTCTCTTAGGATCTGTATGACATCTGTCTAACATCTTCTAGCTTTTATAATATCTGGTGAGAAGTCTGGTGTAATTTTGATAGGTCTGCCTTTATATGTTACTTGGCCTTTTTCCTTTACTGCATTTAGTGTTCTTTCTTTGTTTTGTGCACTTGGTGTTTTGATTATTATGTGATGGGAGGTATTTCTTTTCTGGTCTAGTCTATTTGGCATTCTGTAGGCTTCTTGTATGTTTTTTTAAAAGTTATTTCTTTGAATTTTTATTTATTTATATGAGTACAATGTAGCTGTCTTCAAACACACCAGATGAGGGCATCAGATCTTATTACATACAGATGGTTGTGAGCCACCATGTGGTTGCTGGGAATTGAACTCAGGACCTCTGTATGAGCAATCGGTGCTCTTAACGGTTGAGCCATCTCTCCAGCCCCTTTTTGTATGTTTATGGGCATCTCATTCTTTAGGTTAGAAAAGTTTTCTTCTATAATTTTGTTGAAGATATTTATTGGCCCTTTAAGTTGGGAATCTTCACTCTTATCTATACCTATTACCCTTAGGTTTGGTCTTCTCATTGTGTCCTGGATTTCCTGGATGTTTTGTGTTAAGAACTTTTTGCATTTTGTGTTTTCTTTCACAGTTGTGTTGATATTTTCTATGGTATCTTCTACACCAAGATTGTCTCTTCTATCTCTTGTATTCTGTTGGTGATGCTTGTGTCTATAACTCCTGGTTTTTTTCCTAGGCTTTCTATCTCCAGGGTAGTCCCCCTTTGTGATTTCTTTATTGTCTCTACTTCCATTTTTATGTCCTGGATGGTTTTGTTCAATTCCTTCACCTGTTTGGTTATGTTTTCTTGTAATTCTTTAAGGGATTTTTTTTGCCTTTCCTCTTTAAGGGTTTCTACTTGTTTACCTGTGTTCTCCTCAAATTCTTTGAGAGTGTTATTTATGTCCTTCTTAAAGTTCTCTATCATCATCATTAGAAGTGATTTTAAATCTGAATCTTGCTTTCTTTGCAATATGGGGAATTCAGGACTTTCTAGTGTGGGAGAACTAGGTTCTAATGATGCCAAGTACCCTGGGTTACTGATGCTTATGTTCTTGCGCTTGCCTTATGCTATCTGGATCTCCTTAGTGCTACCTGCCCTGTCTTGGACTTGAGCTTGTCTTTCCTATTATCTTGGTTGCATCAGAACTGTGTGGGGTGGGTGTTACTACTGGGGCCCAAGATCTGCTCAGTGCTTGGGCCCAGACCAGAAAGAAACAGTGCTCTGGGACTTCTTGGGTCCTAGTGGGTCCCAGTTATTCCCTGTTTGGGGCAGGTGTTGCTCTCTTTTTAACCTAAGAAACTGCCTGCCTTGGTTAGAGCTCCTGGGAGGCCCACTTCCTCTGGGTTCTGTGAGACTGGGGGCAGACCTGCCACCCAGGATCTGCTCAGTGCTTAGGCCCAGACAGGAAGGAACCAGTGCTTTGGTTATGTTCATTCTTGAACATAAAAATCTAGTTCATTAAAAGGCAGCCTTAGGTAAAGACAATTCCCCCTAGTCAAATTTAGTTGATTTAAGGAAGCTAAACACCTGTTTGCACTAATACTCTGTTTTAGTCATTGTATCAAATATGTTCATTTATAATTAGTAAAATCATTAACTGCAATTAGCCAGAATTTCTAGGAAACATGGAAAAATTCATCTTCAAAATGGTTTCCTCCTGAAAATTATCTTATTTGTAAATGATAAAATAAATACTGATCACTTCTTACTAAATATTTGTTTTGTGTGTGTGTGTGTGTGTGTGTGTGTGTGTGTGTGTGTGTGTGTGCACATGTGCATTTTCGTATGTGCACACAGGTGCCTATGGAGACCGGATCCCACTGTGAAATGAACTCAATCTACACAAGAGTAATATGGGTTTCTAACCACCAAGGCATCTGCCTAGATGTACCTATATAACTTTGGACAAAAAAATTTAGCTATTTTAATTTTATGTGTATAGGTGTGTGCCTGTCAGATCCCCAGAACTGAGTTACAGATGATTGTCAGCTCCCATCATGTATACTGGGAATTAAACCTAGGTCCTCTGAAAGAGCAATCAGTGTTCTTAACCACTGGGTCATCTCTCCAACCCCCTATTTAACTTTTAAGTACTGAAATAGTCTATATAAAATAAACCCTTTTCAATTATAAAAAAAAATTAAGGTCACAGACCTTTCAAATCACCCACATTTTTGAACCAGTAATTTTTAGAAGGATTTTCATTACAAAGCACATAATTAATGATTTTGGGCTATGGCCACATCCTTTTCACATACACTACTTCAATGGAATATAATATTTATAGAAATATAAAGGACTATAAAAGCTGATGAATGTGGGGCTTACTGGTGATACCATATTCACAGACAGAAACGCCAACCTGTGATTGTGTACACTGGTCACAATTGATCACAGGTCACAATCAATCACTGGTCACAATCAACCCCACCCTTTCTCTCACAGTCCAAATTTACCAAATTCTTACAATAGGAATGAATTTGGTTTTGTTGAAAGAAATACATTATTTCAATATTAAATACTTGTAAAATTAAGTCTTAGGAAGAATGATCTACTAACAAGTCATTAACTTGAAAAAAAAAACAAACTTCTGTTTGAGAAGATATTTATTCATTCTTATGATGCCTGACATGAAATGTTTCATGTTTAAAAATTCAAGATTCAACCTATGCTTGATATACAAAAGCACCACTATGGAACAATCAGGTCATGTATATTCATGTTACATGTATACATATTTTGACTCAAAGACATTAAAGTAGTAGACCATACCAGCCCAGTTTAAAATATATTTTTAAATTCCAGTTATATAATTGGAACTTTTGTTGTCTCAATGAAGTAAATATAAAATTTATCAAAATTTCTAGGATTCACACTTTCTAAACTAAAAAAAAAAATTAAGAGTTTCACACAATAAAAAGGTCCAAAAATTATATAAAGAATCTCTTTAAAATTAATTAAATCCTCCAACTATTGATATGTTTCCTTTAGTTTCTCTTTCCAGAAATAAATAAATAAATAAACAAATAAATAGGTATACATAGGTATAGGCAATAAAACATGGTTTACATTACATAGATCGCATATGTAAACATTTGCATGTATATTTTATAGTATGGTACATTGCTACAGACGTATGGAAAATTTGCATGAACAGTTTACAGTAAACTGCAATCTCTTACTGTTAAATTCCAAAGCCTGAATTCTCCTAAGCAGATAATCCCTTGTCTAACCACAGACCTGTGATCTGAATCAGGAAATGAACTTTAGTACATTATTATCTCATGCACAGACTTTATTCAAATCTCATCAATTTCCCATTTAATGATATTTTTATTTTAAATAGGGCAAAAACACTGCTCACTGTGCTAAGTCTCATCCAAAACTGCCCCTTTGCTGTAAGAGTCTTTCTCCTCAGTCTCTTTAGGTTTGGAGCTGCTCTTCAGTTCTTTGTTACCTTCACAGTTGAAAGCAGAGATCGACTGTCCCAATCTCCGTTGTTCCTTTCTTTATCCGACATTTCCTCAGAGTTAGAGTCATGTTCCTTGTGTGTGCGTCGCACCAGCATCAAAATGAGCTGTGTCTGATTCCATGTCACTGTTCCCTCATGATCCCTTGGCTAAGAGGTATCTGCCACTTTTCTCCACCACCACGTGTCTGCTTTCACTGTGTCTCTTCTAAGTATGTTATGGAATTACACTGGGATTCTATACATTTCCTTTTTCATCAGCACACATCTGCCTAGTTTAGCCTCCATAGAAGGTTCTTGCCTGACACTATTGCTATTATGGCTTCACAAAATTGACATTTTTACTTTTCTTTTCCTTGGAGCGTGTATTAATCATTATTTCTCTATAAAGAGCGCCATTATTTGTTTATTTATTTTTACTTTTGGTAGGTTATACTCCCATTGTTCCTTCCACTAGCATGCACTAACTGTGCATGTTAATGAGATTTGTTATGATATGTCTGTAAATTCACATGGCCCACAATGATCTCATCCAACCACTGTTCTCCCTCTAATCTGAAAAAAACACAGGAAAAAAATTAAGAAATTGAATTATATTAAACTAAAAATGCCTCTGCTTAGCAAACAAAAAAGTCAACAGACTAAAGAGACAACCTGAAGAATGAGCCGAGTATTTACCAGCCGTTTATCTTACAGATGCATGATATCTAGAATGAATAATGTACTCAAGACAAGTAACAGTAACTACACATATGCACCTGCACAGATACACACAGACACACACACTCATATACATAAACACACACTCACACATGCACAGACACACAGACATATACACAGACACACAGACACACACACATGCACAGACACACATACTCACACAGACGTATACACAGACACACAAAGATACACACCCACACACCCATATATACAGACACACACACACTGGAATGTCATTCTAGCTGAGCAGAGCTCAGTGGCTGGTGGCACTTACGCAAAGCTTCTTTGTCGTGAAAGCTGTAACTTCATCCTTCAACCTTCTTTACACACTCCAACCCTGAGACGCATCCTTCTGAAATGCAGCTGGGGCTATACGATTGACATACATAGAAATAGAGATATAGAAATAGAAAAGTTTGCATAGATACTTGACGCTCCTTCTCAGTCACCTCTGACACTTAGCCCCTCTATTTGTAAATTTGAACCACAAATGGCCCAAACCCTGATACATTTTCATGATCAACATGACACCACAAATGAAGAATTCCTCATTTTTCTTCACGATAGATGCCTGCTGCATTCATGTTACACAGTAAATAATTTTAACCACGTGTAAAATATGGGAATATGTATAATATGAATATGTAAAATATGAATGCATTCATTGTTTTATTTTTGAGTCTTATCCCAAAGACAATCCATTATGTATGTACCAAAACCATGAAATCTGAACAATTAGCATGGAGTATTTCAAATGGAGACTATTGACCTTGTTGCCCTCTGATAATAAGAAAGCAGACTCCTGTTATAATTATTGCACTCATGAGTTTGCACAACCACAGGACACAAATTATGTGATGCAGGATATCTAACTTATTATTGTCATGAAAAATGAGCTACTGTAGGTTTGTTTATAGTTCTTATTCAGCCTGAGCAAATAAAAGTGAATCACTGTATCCAGTTGATTGATCGCTTGATCTGTTTCCTGCTTGAGTGTGTCATATTCTCCTTTTGATTCTGTTTGTTTTCCATGTTCCTGCTCATTTTACTTATTTTCTTTTTGAATGTTAAAAAGTTAAAAGGTTAAAATTTTTAAAGTATACAAAAATGCATACCAAGAGAAGGTTCAACATCTTGTTCTCCATTTCAATTTTTCAATTCTTTATACTGTAACTCGGACCCCCCTGTCCACTCAGACCAGCTCACACTCTCAAACCATCCATTCCCTCAGAAAACCCATTCTTTCAGACCATCCCATCCCTTCAGACCACCCTGTCCTCTCAGACTACCCATCCCCTCAGACCACTCATCCCATCAGAACAGCTGTCCAGACCACCCATCCCTTCAGGCTACTCATTCTCTCAGACCACCCATCACCTCAGACTACCCATCCCCTCAGATTACCAGGTCCACTCAACTCACCCAATCCACTTAGATCACCTCATTCTCTCAGACCATCCATCTTCTTAGATCACCCCATCCTCTCATACTACCTCATTCCTTTATATCACCAGATCTACTCAAATCACTCCACTTAGATTACCTCATCCTCTCAGATCACCTGTCCACTCAGACCACATCTGTCAAAAATGAATTTCTCACTTTCCTCTTTTAACCCCAACTTTACCAGCTCTTCGCTGTCTCTATCCTGACACTTTCTATACTGTTTTCTTGGAAAACTTGATCAGGCTTTCAAACTCCTTTCTTGAACCAAATGAATGAGAGTAACGAGGCAGCTGATACACAGTGTGACAGAAATAGTTCTAAGAAATTCATAGAGAATTTTTAAATGTGTAGCATTGTCCTAATGAGATCTTCTATCTGACAGCATGTTGTAACAAGCAGTTAGGACTGAGCCCACAGGAATGCACAGGCCCATCTCCACATCACTGGACAGGGGTGTAGAGATATCAGCTACTGCTAAAAGTGGGAGCAGGCTTGAAGCAGAGAAAAGAGGTGCTACAGGAGATGAAGGCCAGCCTTTGCTGCAGAGAAATAGCCTACACTAGAAATAGTAAGGTAGAAAAAGGAAGCAGGGGGAAAAGAGAGGGAGAAGAGAAAGGGAGAGAGGGAGGGAGGGAGGGAGGGAGGGAGGGAGGGAGGGAGGGAGGGAGGGAAAGAAGAAAGAGGAGGGAAAGAAACAAAAAGAGAGGGGAGGAAAAAGGAAAAGAAGAAAGATAGAGAGAGATAGGTAAGAAGGAAGGGAGGGATGGAGAGAAAGAGAAAGGGAGGAAGGGAGGGAGGAAGGAAGGGAGGGAGGGAGGAAGGGAGGGAGGGAAGGAGGAAGGGAAGGCAGAGGGGGGAAGAGGATAGAAAGGGAGGAAAGAAAAGAGGAAGAAAAGATGAACCAGACATTATGTGCCACCTGGACAAAAGGAAGTACATACAAACACCTATGAAGTATACATATATAAATGATTAAATATTTATATCTACTTTCTAAGGCACAAGAAATTTAAGTGTAATGAACACATCTAAACAGTATTATAAGCCTTTATCCAGATTGTGAAGAACTCTAATATATAAATATGAACAGGAAGGGGAAGGCTATTGTTTGATAGACACACTGAAAATATTCAATGTGTATGAGTGTATCATCATGTTAATACATTAACTAAATAATACATTATAATATAATTTTAAAAAATAGAACATGATTGTCCAGCTAAAATATTTTAAGAGTTGTAGACTTAAATTCAGTTTCTACATATGTTCTTTATAGACATACTGTTAGGTAATTATAGGTAGAATAATAGTTATCTACAAACTGAATTAAAATTAAAACTGAATTTCATGTATGACAATACAGAACATCCCCAGATATAACCAGGGAACCAAAATACAGAGGCTATTAGAACAACAGAAACTCAATGAAGTCAGAATATGAGTGGAACTAACTTGTTCATAGAGTTACAATTTGGAAATATCTCTAAAGATTTGTATCTGTAATGTTCTATGATGAATGGGTTTTTAAATCAGATAATGCCAACTTTTGACCACAAGGACAGTAAGGAACTTTGAACAGTGGTAAACCTGTTTTTAAAGTCTACAATTCTTAAAATATTTGGCTGGAGTTGGAGATGAAGTTCTTATCTGACAAGCTTGGGGATTTGAGTTCAAGACCAGACGTCAAACCCAAGTGTGATGGTACAGGCTTGTGATCAAGTGCCAGCAGGATCCCCAGAAGCTCTCTGGACAGCCAACCTGGTCTAAACTGTGAGTTCCGCTTGCCAGTGAGGAACATTATTTCAAAACAGAATGGAAGTCTAGCCAAGGAACAAACCTGAGGTTGATCTCTGGGCGGTACACACATATGCACATGTGTGTACTACATCTACATACACAGATGTTCAAAACAAATTCTCTGCTAAATTCTATGGAGCCATGTGACTACAGAAAGCATGGGAACAGCATGCAGATTCAGAGAGAAATTGTTCCTAAAGAAGCCAAAGTAGCTGCATTCTGGAGATAAGTTCTTTTGTACAACAAACATTTTAAACCACTGAGCATGAAATATTTTCATGTAAAATGTGGATTTGGTATAATTTTTTGCCTGTCTCTCTCTCTCTCTCTCTCTCTCTCTCTCTCTCTCTCTCTCTCTCTCTCTTTCTCTCTCTCTCTCTAACAGACACACACACACAAATATACACCACACATACACACACACACACACACACACACCATGTACACAAGCATGCCCCCCATCAGCCTCAGGTCTGCTCTTCCAGGTGGCCTTCCTTCTTATTTGGGGACAGAGGACAGGGGACGATTTGTGTAAGTTGGTTCTTCCTCTACCATGTGGGTCCTGGGAATTAAATTCAGGGGTTCAGGCTTGGTGGCAAGTACCTTTATCTTGCTGGTCCCAATTCAGAATAACTTTTTGATGACCTTAGCAACTCTGATAAAAAGGTATAATGACAAAGATGCTAATCCTCTTTTTCTTAATGTGACAAATACCCAAGAAGAAAACTTGAAATGAGTTAAGTCTTATTTTTGCCCCATGGCATTAGGATTAGAGTCATAGTTGCCTAGTTCCTTGCATGAGAGCCCATTAAAAGAAAAAAAAAAAAAACATCAAGGTGGCAAAAGCACATGACAGAGGAAGAAAAAGTGTTTGCAGGGATATAGAACAAAGGGGTGAATTGGCTGGAGCAATCTATGCCCCTAGAGGCACACTTTCAATGTCTGGCATTCTCCAACCATCTTCTACATTTTAAAATTCTACCAGTCCCCAAACAGCTGGAGATGAAGTATTCTATGAAGGAGCCTAGGAAGACTTTTCATATTCAAGATGAAATACTTCCCAGTCACAACCTTCTCATCCAGCCCCACAGCCTCCCCTCTTGCTCCCTCCCCCTTCCTCCCACTTTCCCCCTCCCCTATCTACCTCCCCCATATCCTCCATTCAATCTATCTGCCCCTTCTCTTTTCCTCTTCCTTCATTTTCATACCTTTCGTATACTGTGTCATCTAGAAAAACAACATAATACTAATACTACAGACCCTCCCTGTGCAGTTGTCACCATGTGACTTGATAAGCTACTCTCTTCAGGCCTCCAGAGGAGTGTCTGTTGGAACCACGAAAGTTCATATGTACAAGAAATACTTCCCCCTACCCCAAAAGGCTTGATTTTTTTTCTCTGTGGTGCCAAGAGACGTAAGTCAAATTACCTCTGTTGAGCTGATGAAATTCATACAATTCTGAAGAGAAACAAGTTCAGTCAGTAGAAATCCTAGTCAAACAGTGCGGTGAGATCACTGGGGTGAAGATTTCAATAAGAACCCTCACATTAGTTTTTAGGTAGGTGTGTGGTTTTTTTTTTTTTTTTTTTATGTCTATGGGGGTCTTCTCATAGTTTGCTTTAGGAGCTGAAAAGTTGTTCCAGGGTCACAGCAGATAATTGATGATAATAAGGGATGCCTGTAATCAGATGACAGACTCCTGACTTTGCTGGTGCAACCTTTACTGAACAGCAGTTTCCTGTGTCCAGATAGCTTGGAAATTGAAAATTATCAGGAAATTGCTATAAAATGACAGAGTGCTTTAATATTTTAATGCCAAGTAGTTTAAACAGTTTTACTGGAGACACACATAACCCAAAGGGCAGTTCAGAATTGCATAATTGAGTTTACTTCTTCAGGATTCTATTTCACTATAGGAGGTTGAGAACTTAATCACCAAATGCCTAGGAAGAGAGATTTTTAAATGTTTTGGAAGAAACAAGAAACTTAGTTACAACAAGATGCAGATCTATATAAGAGAAGAGATACTGTAATAGATACGGGTTATTCACATCATTCGTTTCAGAGACAGAAGTGCCTCTAACCAGTGAGTGGACGCAAGATTGTCAGAAATTCTCAAACAATTTTTGGAGCAAACCAATCAGAAACTTCCCCCATTAAAAATGGGAAGGGACAAGCAAGACTTCTATTATATCATGGCTACTCTAACCTCAAGTGCAGAATGTGACCTTGCTATGCCAACATTTAAATGTACAAGACTTTCTTAAGTCAAGAGGGTAATTCGGTTATAGATCCTGACATATTTACAAACCCAGCGAATACAAACAATTAAGCAGAAAGGACTAGAGGCTCTGCTTCGGTAACTAAGACCTTCTATAAATAGTCTGGGATAAGAGGATCATGAGGTAGATTTGGTTTTGTATTTTCCAAGGTATATTCACTCAGTATCTTCCATAGTGTTACCCTCCATCTTTCATCCTAACCAAAAGTGTGTATATTAATTTCCCCATAGCAGCTGCTTTTTGTGAACTGCCTCACTTCTTCCCACCTGGGGAATCCTTTGCTGAATCTGCTAAGATTCTGAACTTCAAGACCCATAAGAAGTCTATTTGGTTTTGCTTTTTGGTTTTGTTTGTTTGTTGTTTGTTTGTTTGTTTGTTTGTGGGGTTTTTTTTTGAGAAAAGATGGCATTTATTATCTCTTTTTGGTTTTACAGAACTTTAAAACTTCAAAAATCTTGTAGTAATACATGTTGAGTATCTTTTTCCCTCTTCCTTTCTCCTGCTCACCCCAGCCTCTTTCATTCTGCTACAGTGCACTTACATATAATAAATAAATAAAAACCTTTGACCCATTTGGTTCTTAAAATTCACTTCCCTTGCCGGGCGGTGGTGGCACACGCCTTTAATCCCAGCACTTGGGAGGCAGAGGCAGGCGGATTTCTGAGTTCGAGGCCGGCCTGGTCTACAGAGTGAGTTCCAGGACAGCCAGGGCTACACAGAGAAACCCTGTCTCGAAAAAAACAAAAACAAACAAACAAAAAAAATTCACTTCCTTTTTCCAGAAAAGCAAACAGCCAAACAGGAAAAAGAATCAAGTTTCTAAAACTCCTATAACTGGCTTGTTTAATGTATTTCCGTCACGCTCACCCTTGCCTTGTATTCTTTCCTGTGCTGAGTTAATTCTATTCTCCTGGTATGCACCCCATCCTTTGGGTGTCCTTTTGTTATGGGTTATTTGAAATCATCCTTATCCTTCCATCTTACTACTATTGGAGCACATGGGAATTGAAGGGGAAGGGGTAATCAAACAGACTTCTGATCTAAGCAACTAGAGAAAAGACATGGACTTGCCACCAACGCATTGGTTGGTCTGAGGTCCAGGAGGACACAATCTAAAACCCAGTTCCATAAGGTACTGAGTAGGACAGACTGTGACGATCCAGAAAATGACATAAAACAATTCTTCTGAATCCAAATTTTTCCTTCTTGTTCTGGCAACTGGCTGATAGCTGCATAATCCTCACTTTATAAACCAAGTTCCTGGAGGGCAGAGGCTTGGGAAGGTATGGTTTAAGGATACAAAGTTGGGGATGTGTAGGAGATCACCGTGATGCATATTGATGGAGTCTGTGCGCATTGGCTGGATTCAGTTATTCCACACTGTGCACATAGCAGTACACCACTGTGTACCCTGTCACCATGTACAGCCACCATTCCTCTGTAAGACAAGTCTGAGGTTAATGTTGAAACTTTAAAGACAATGTAGTCACTGTCATTATTAACATTTACACCCTTAACTATTCTTTATTTTCTCTACTTGAACCAAGCCTTGTCTATGCAAATAAGCGAGCAGAGAGTGAAGAATGGAATCCACAAGACTCAGAATCAAGCCTATGACAAGACAGTATCCACTGGACTCACATCATGTTCCCTTACACCAAAGTAGATCTAGGCTAGCCTGATGACCTTAAGTTTAAGTACAAGAAAATAATAAAACACCTATTTTCTTTTACAGAGTTTGGTGGTTCCCAGCATCCACGTCACGTGGCTCACAACCCCTTCCTTGTAAGGCCAGTTCCAGGAGATTTAATACCCTGTGGTCTCAGAGTGTACCTATATATACAGTGTACATATACTCATGTAGGTGCACACACACACAAATAAAAAAATAAATAAGCAAATATGTCTTCAAATGTGTACATTATTTATTTTTAATATGATGCTGCTCAATTTTATTTGATTTTGGTTCCCCCTCCCTCTTTTATTTATTTATTTATTTATTTATTTATTTATTCATTTATTCATTTATTTTTGTCTTTTTATGATAGGGACAGAACCCAAGGCTATGAACATGACTGGCAAGTGCTCCACCTCTGAGTGACATCCCAGCCTTCAAATCACTTCACTGTACACACTTTTAAGCAGCAAAGAGTTATGGCTGCTTATTTATTACAAAGGATCTTTATTATTTAAGAACGTATTTTCACAAATCTAGTTTTATTCTTACATGGCAGTTTACTACCAGTGTTTCACCCTGAATAACAGATTTTAAAATACTCCTAAAGAGACAACAGGAAGTTTTTAAAGTAAGCTGCCTCATAGAGATCCAGATAGTAGGAACACAGCATCCTGTGAAAACATGTAGCACTTTAAGCAATGACTTCCAAAGTTGCATAAAATAAAATCATCAGCAAGTAATGAAATAGAAGGAGAGATGAAACATGGGTCTGTAGTTGGTGTTCATGATTTGCTGAAATCAAATCATGGCCATCTACGTGGGGCTAGAGCATCTTACTGCTTCACTTAGTATCCCCCTCAAGGTCCTAATGCATAAATATTTGAAGGCAGGTAAGTCCTCTCTGTGGCATTCCTTTTCCAAATCTAAGTATCTTATTTTGCCTGAGGGACTGGATCTTTATTAAGTCTACAGAAGTACTGGGTTCCTATAGAAACCACCAGTGTGGCTCACTGGTCAGTAAGTGATAACCAACCAACCACCAGGGCAGTTCCTTTAATATGTCTGCATGAGCAAAGCCCAGGAAACCACACAGTGAATCTATTCACACCACATGAGTGGAGTTTGTCTGAGTGAATCACCTCTGCAGGAATACTGTGGGAGTTGGAGAAATTTTTTTTTTTTTAAGACCTTGCTTTATCGTAACATGTAACTGTTTTTTTTTTTTTTTTTTTTTTACGTTAATTGGATTCTTTTACTTACAGATGTTAGACCTTTTGGTTGAAAGCATGCAGTTGTGTTGCAATACAAAATTCCTAATGGGAAGGTGATAATGGGAGGTAGGGGCCACTCTGAAGGGCAGGTTTGGATCTGCTAGAAAATCGAATGGGAGCAGAATGTTTTGATACATGGAAGAAGCCCACTGGCTTGAGAACCTGAGAGAAAACATTCTCTACTTGAAGAGATGTTTTCCTTTCTCTGAAAGCAAGGGGGAAAAAAAGCAAGAACCTGTGTCCTGTATGTTATAGTTATGAGGAGAGGAGAGAGCTGAGGGGGTCTACAGGAAATAACCTTGGACGTCATAAAGTCCTGGTTGCTTCTGAGTAGTGGAAGGGTAGTGAATGAACAGAGACACAAGAGGTGAGGAGAGGAGGGGGCTGAGATGGTCTACAGTAAATAACCTTGAAGTCCTTGTTACTTGTAAGTAATGGAAGGGTAGTAAATGAATAGAGACACAGGAGAGGTGACAAGGGGATGTGTTCATTACTTTACTAGCTGCTGTGACCAAACGTATAACAGAACAACTAACTCGTGGAGACCTGGGCTGCTCTGGTTCATTTTTTTCTAGACCAGATGGTACAGTGGCTAACGAGGTTGAGAGGGTAGACACTTGGACAATTGTTGATTTGAGTCTTGGATGCAGAGATCTGGATCCAGATGCAGAGAGTCTGGAAAGTACCACAGCAGATATAACCTGCAGAACTGTCCCACAGTGACCCAATTCTGCTAGCTAGACAGCAATCCCAAAGCTCTCATAAACTTGCCAAAGTGACAGCAAAAACTGGGAACCATGTTGTTAAACACGGGATCCTGTAGGTCAAAAGCATGACAGTGTGGGCTTACAAACAAGGAGACTTAAAAAGTTACGGTAGATGATGTAATAGATAAGAATGTTGAGGTCTGGTCTGTTGCTATGTGTTACAAGGCTAAGTGCTGCCCCCAAGACCTGGTTGCCCCAGAGACGAGAGAGTCTGCACATACACCCAAGTGACACTATGTGACCTTGCCACCAAGTTATTTCTGATTAGTAAATAAAGATGCCTACAGTCTATAGCTAGATGGAATTGAGATAGGTGGAGCTTGCTGTTCCCTAACTGGGAGCTGGAGGAGACCACAAGGAGAGGGAAATAGGGGAAGAGAGGAGAAAGAAGGCATGGCTTAGGAGTCAAGAAAACATTGCCCTGAGGGCTGGCCAATGTTAAGAGCAGCCAAGATGAAACATGGTAAGAACTAGGGGTTATTGATAGGAAGTAGATTCTAATAGCCCAGCACTTATGCTGTTTGAAGCTTATTGTAAATAATAAAAAAAAGTTGTGTGTCTTTTATCCAGAAAATGAATTATCAAAGGCTGGGTAGAAACCCCAGGTTGTGATTAAAGATTTCAATAATACAAGAGTATTTGAAAGTAACAGCTAGCCTTAGCAAAGATCCAGCCAAGCTTAAAAGGAGTGGCTTGGGTAACTCGGTATTATGTGGTGGCCCAAGTTTAGGGAGCACCATGTGACTTGCAGGAAACTGCACCTGAATTCCTACTGCAATTCAGCACCAGCAAATAACTTGCATCAAGGTCCTCAGTGTGTGTGTGTGTGTGTGTGTGTGTGTGTGTGTGTGTGTGTGTGTGTTTAATAACCATGAGAACAAGAGGCAGAATACCAAGGTCTTCTCTCAGGAGGGGCAAACTCCACACTACTTTTTATAGAAACGTTTTTCCTCTGACATAGTGATTTGACTATGATGGTGACTTACAAGGTTCTCATTTTTAATGGAATGTAAAATCAGTATTGTTTCTGAGGTAAAACTTTGGATTTGTACAAAACGTTCACATATGAGATTCGTGTATGCTCAGCGTTCATCCCCAAAATGAGTTCCTTTCCCACCACTAATTGTATACTAGAGATGTTTCTCCATTTAGAGGCAATAAGTGCAGGTGACAGAACTCATCTAAGAATTAAAGATAAAACAAAGTTATCTCTAGGAAGAAATGTTTAGAAAATACTCAGGTTTCAAAATGCTCAGGTCCTGCATAGTCTCTGTGGCCAATTCTCAATGGCTGGACTGAAGGACCCTTTGGAAGGACTTCAGTTTGCATTATAGGAAAGGAAGCACCCATTCTTGTCATTGGGATAATTAATTTGCTATCACCGTTCTGTGCTGAGAATGTAACCACAGAAAAGGAGCAGAACGTAATGACGGACAAATTATGCCGTGTGTATTGAAAACCAGAATACATGCAGCTGCCACCCAGACAACTCCCCCCCCCCCCATTGTACCTTGGCAGACAATAGCTCTCAACTGGGACTCAGAACAATGAGCCACAAAAGGAACATGAGGTAAATGTAGGGTGTACTCAGCAGGACATTTTGATGAAATATCTAGGGGACAATTTAATATGAAATATCAGCTGGTAAAAGGGACCAGCTGCTTACTAAGGAGGATGAGTCAAGCTATCACCCCAGCTCCCATTATACATAATGAGATGGATGGGCAAATGTGGACTTTTATTCAGGAAAGAAAACTGCTGAGTTTGAATGCGTCACGGGTTATGCCTGCAGACTCCCAAGTTCTGAGGGAATTTGCTTTTCTGGGTTGAATTAATCCTGTAAATCTAGCAAGCAGAAGCTCCATTAGAAGATTCGCCTTTATTTCTAAATCATTCTATATGAATTGCATGAAATGTCAGTGTTGTGTCAGAGACAAAAACTGGATTATTTTTCACACAGAGACAATGAACTGATCAAAACCCAGTCCTCCTGTCTCACCTTCATGGTTCTCGATTTCAGGGTAATAGATGTATCCTGGGCATGATGGTTTACAGCATACATATTCTTTTGTATTTGAATAACTTCTCTACCCATGGAGTGTTGGACTCTTTACCCTATTAAGTTTGTATTTTATATTTTTCATCTTCTTTCTAGCTTCCAGATTGCTATCATCTCGTACTTGTGGCTAAAAACTTTTACAAATACCGATGCCCATTCAGTCCAATAAAATTAACTAGCAATTCTGTTAATTTTGAATACAAAGCATTGCAACAACTTCAGTAACTGCTGCTTTACCGTGTAGACTTTACTCATTTATTTCCTATACAATTCTCCTCCCACTTTAAATCCAGACAATTCCCTTTCTTATCAAACAACCCTTCTTCCATCCTGTTTTGAAAACGATGAACTTGCTCTCTTGATTCTAAAATGTGTTTTCCCTCGGCCTGACTCTTCCTTTCTGTCCTTTGATTCTTGGTCTCTACAATTTGACCCTCTGCCTTACAGCATCATCTTTTCCGAAAACAATAAAAAATTAAAACACGAAACTGTGGGGGCTCAGGGAGAGAGGAGTTGTGTGCCTTTCAAAACTAGAGGTCAACTCTGACTGTCGTCTTCAGCATTCCTTGCCCTGCTTGTTCCTTTATTGTAACAGTGTCTCTTTCCAACTCTGGAACTCACGAACTCTGTTGAAGTAACTGGCCGGAAAGCTCCCATGATCCTCTTGTCTCTGCCTTCCCAGCGCTGAGATTACACTGCTACACCCCCATCCTCACAGAGATGGTGAGAGTCTGAACTCAGGTCCACAGCACTTCTCCAAATGAGGCTTCTCCCTGGTCTCCAGTCTCCACATGTTTTTGTTCCCTGAGTATATTGCTGTTAGTGTCTTTCTTATTCTTAACTGATCTCACTTTCTATTATCCCTGACTACTCTTTATCCTTTTAAAGTCAAATTCCTGGGTTGCCAATCCGTTTAACCTGTATTCAAAAATAAACAGAAGCCAAGGCAGCCAGGAAGCCTGTACCTGTGGATGGCTTTTATCATCGGTCCTCCTTCTCCTGACTCTGGCCTTTTATAGGTATGTAGGCTTTCTTCTCTTCTTGTTCTCATCCTAACTTGCACCTGTTTGTGCTCAATCTTGTTTTTTGTGACAATCAACTCACAATTGCACAGAAAATTTACAACTTGAACTGTGGTCTTCCCATCTGGATATACATTTATGGGTACCATCTACCAACCACTACCAACGGTGAGAGGAAGGAACTTCTACAGATAGGTAGACAGAGAATGTTTCTAGGTCTCATAGAGATTATCTGACACATAAAGTTAATATGTGGAGCAAGGAAGGCATTAATAGGAGTTACCAGCAGGAAAGGCTTTTAGGAAATAGTTTCTCAGATACATTTGTTTTGTATAATATGCAAAGGAAACAATTAGTACTTCTCATTAATTTGTAGGTTTGTGGAAGTCAACTCAAGGAAAAGTGAAAGAGAAAATTCATGTAAAATAGAATTAGTAGCTCAGAGACAATAAAGTCTTTTTTTTTTTTTTTTTTTTTTGAGATAAGCCAGATCTCTCTGAAGGTTGCCTCAACAGGCAAGATTGGATTTAATGTAATAACTCATTGGATTGACATCATTGGCTGGATTCAGTAAACAGTAAGTAGATCATGGGTAAACCTATCTCATGATTCTTCAAGGATAAACTGGTTTTTCTAACAGTATATAAATTTCCTATAGTGTATTGATGCTCTTGCGGAGTTATATCCACTGATATTGCAAAGTTATATTCCGTCCTTAAACTATTTCCTTCAGAGAGGAACAACTGAATGAGTTCTCCTCTTTCTCCCTCCCTCATTCACAATAAGTCTTCCATTAAACAAGTCAAGGAGGGGATTAGTGGTCCTGAGAGGTTCCCTCTGGGAAAATTGATTCCTGGGACACGTGCCCAGGTACTAGCATACAAACTGTAGAATCGGTCAGTTCTAGATAATTCCTTGGGTTATCAAACCGTCAACATAGTTAATTTACAAACAGATGACAAAACAGATGCCTTCTGCCAAAATATAAACAACTTCATGAGAGTCCCTAAAAATAAAAGCATCAGGATGTTTATGACTGACAGTACGAACTCACCAAACCATACTTACAACAGTACCTGCCTCTACACTTCACCTTCTGGGCAAAGAGTCAAGTACCCAGCCCAGTGCACACATGTTTCTGACTCGTAAGTCAAAGGCAGAAACCTTTTGTTGAAAGTTGTTTTTGAAAAGACAATCTCAAATGTCTCTCCCAGGTTAGAGTTTAGAGTGTGGTCCTCACAAAAGGTAAGCCTAAACCTTATTCTGAAAGTCATCCCCTCTTTAAACTTAAAAGTTGTTCTGGATTTTATTTTCTATCAAAAGTGCTTATTCTGTATGTGTGTCTGTGCGCTGTGGACATGCCTGGTTCCTGCAGAGGCCAGAAGAAGATACTAGAGGTACAGATGCTGTGAACCACCATGCGGATGCAGGGAACTGAACTTGGGATCCACTTTAAGAGCAGCTGGTACTTTTAACACCTCGCCTGTCTCTCCAGACCCTAAACTTTCAAAAATCTGTTTAATAAATAACATTTGCAAAACGAATTCACAAATATCCAACTGTCTTTTGCTATGTTAAGGTCAATATGAAAGAAAGGTCACAATATGAAAGAAACACATCCTTCTTCAGGTGTTCAAAGACATAATCTGTCTCTGAAGGAACACATAGAATGTACTCTACACATAAATTAATATTTTAAAATATGCATTAGTTGAAATATTTCTGAAAGTATGTGGCAATCAAGTGAGAAAAGTCTCTTGAATTCTCTTGTTGCAAGTTTATAAATGAGATTTTCAAAGCCAACTCTTCTTCAGTGACCTTAATTGTGGCAGAGACCTTATAAAATCATATAATAAGTGGCTTTTGTCTCTCTGTGATTCGTGGGAAACTTCTAAAAGTGACTATTAAAACTCTGAAAGCAACATCAGGTTTTCTTTTTGGTCCCATTAAAAGAATACACATATCTAACTAACTGTTGGGTAAAAGTGGGGGTCCTGCATCTGCCCCACCACGGGGCTAGGGCCGCTGCTTGGGGAGGCAGGACACATGGGGAGTTTGACTTGCACTTACCCCACACTAGTGCTGGGGTGGGGGTGCACAGTCTGAGGCCTGGAGGGGGGGTGGCAGTGGCTCAGAGGTGGGGTGGTCCCCAGGCCTGACAAGAGGCTGTGGACAGTCTGGTTCTCAGGCTCTTGGGCACCCAGGCTCCACTGGAAACAGCGGAAGAGCTGAGAACGAAGTGGGAGCCCATGGGCTGGACTGGCCCACGGCTGAAGGGGAAAGGGAGAGAGAAGGGAAGACAGAGAGGTCTTTTGTGGGAGATTATACTGGCCGCTCTGTAGGCAAAGGCCTGTTCCATTGTTCCCCAAGGCAGATCCTGATGAAAAAGAAGCAGTCTATGGTTTTAAGATGTTTTTGTCATGGCAAAAAGTAGATGAGAAACTGTACCCTCTTTTTTCAGGGAGGGCCTGAGGTTAAATACCTTTTGCAGGGAGGAGGGTCTGGGAAGAAATGCTTAATTGGCTAAGCCCTTCTGGCCTTTAGATGCCTCATCAATATGGAGATCTGTCTTGAGGCTACTGTGGTCATGCCTTCTACCTGTGGAGGGGCTAGTAGGGGCTGTTGCTCTTACATAACTGAAAGACACAAATCTATGGAGGGCTGCAGCCTTGTGTCAGGAGCCTGGAGTCTGGGAGCATGGCAAAACGCTTACTGTCCCTTGCAGGGGTCTCCTGTGGAGTCACCGGGGTTTCAAACCTAGTTCAACCAGAAATCAGGCTGCCTTTCGCCATCCCACATCTACCTTAGAGCAGAACTTATGAAAGTGCCTTGTATGTGTAGATTTTGAGAGATGGGCTCCTATGGTTCTGCATTGTCTATGGAAAACTACAGAAAATGTTAAAGCTGTTGCATCAAAAGAAATATTGGGGCTATTTCTCAAGAAAAAGGGTAATGGCAAAAATGAGAAAAAAATAAAAATACAGAGTCATACATTGTTTGCTTTTTTAAAGTTTAAAACTCAGCATGGTTCCGACTGCTACTGGGTCTTCAAATGTGTTAGTTTATATTTTGAGGTGAAATCCAATTTACATTCTTAGGGTTCTATGGAGGAGACTACAGGACAAATTTAATAAGTATAAGACTGTCTCACACTGGATCTGGGGTTTGCTCGTTAGATTAGACTGGATGGACTGCAAGCCCCAGACATCTGTCTCCACTCCCCAGCACTAGGCTGGCAAATACATACTCTCTCTCATTCTTGGCTTTTATGTGGGCACTGAAGAGAAAAACTCATGTTTTCAGACTGACACAGCCAACAGTTTACTATCTCTCCAGGCCTCTACATTGCATAAAAGTGGGCATCTAAATTCAGCATATTTCATGGTTACTTTGAAAATACGTGTTTATATAGATATTAAATATTACTAGTCATTTAAAGATAAACAAGTAAAAAGCACTAAAATAATTATTCTAAGCTCATGTTGACTGTTGCTGAATCTTCTGGAATCGTGTCAGCTCAACCTAGCTGCACATGCAGGTGTACCCAAAGAGCTAAGATTTTTAAAGTGGAACTCAGAAATCAACACATTTGTTTTTCTAACATATTCACTGAGGTCTTGGGGCATTGTTTCTTCCCAGAGAATTAATTGACCAAGAAAGAAAGAACACAGAAAAAAAATTCCTGAATGACTTAGTTTTTTTTTTTTTCAAAAGCACACTAACGATTGCCAGAATTATTGAGAAAAGGAGCTCATCTTACAAAACACTGCTCAAACATCAGATGGAACCACTTGTCCTGGTGACAGTAAATGTTGTGTTTATTTCTTGAAATTCTATACCAGAGCTGTCTAGAGCACTCCATGATTCTCAGAACTCATTTCTCTCCCTAAAGTAGCTCCTAAACAAGGGGTGGGTTATGTTCTAGTGAAACACATCTGTATCCAGTACAAAAATCAATAAAAACAATTTAATAATCATCATAAAGCACTTATCCACTTGAATGAATGAACTGGGTGTGCCATGGAAACTGTATTAGTTCCACACTCGGATCTCAGAAGACAGCTTTGTGGAGCTGGCTCTCTCTTTCTACTTATATGCGAGTCCCAGAAGTTGAATTCAGGTCATCAGGTCTGTATTGTCTGGTATTAAGCACTTTTACCCACAGAGCCACCTTACCGGCCTGTAAAATCTTTATAAACTAGAATTTAGTAATAACTCATGAAACAATGTATCCATTTACCCTGTCTTGTATTGATCTTGTTTATAGGAGTAAATACTTAGTTACAATGTTATTAAAACATATGAGCCAAGTTTTTCACTATGACACCATACAACTGGAAACTACAGAAGTCAATGTGACTACTCATATGCATAAGAACATAATATACAGTGTGTTTATTATACACAGTTCTACAATACTACACATCCTAGAACATACCTGTACTAGTGGCTTTATATGGAGGGATTTCCCAAAGTCATTGCTAAATGAAAATATCAAAATAGAAAAGCATATATAATTGCAAAGTTTGTTTTTAAAAGGGTGTAGTACATAGCTGTTTTCTGAAAACAAGAAGAAGATGATGATAGCCAAAAATTAGTATTGTGCATTAAAACAAGGTGGGGAAGGAATGAGAAAAAGAGATCAAATTCAGAATGAGATGTTTAGAATATGTTTTAATATGAATTTTAGGCTTAAACATAGGAAACACGTTCACATTCAGAAATGAAAGCAAATACATGTGGGCTGAAGAAAAGTAAAAAATGGACAAAATTAGGGAAATGGCCCTAAGCCTGATGAGATTAGGTTCATTTAGGATGGTATGACCATAGATAGAAATGATGCCACATCTACAGCAAGCACATAGAATAGCCATACAGAAAACATTAAACAAAATATATGCAATATACTGTTTGTATGTAAGGTATGCTGTAGGAGTGGATGCTCAGTTTTCTTGTATCTGATGCACACTTATGTAATCCTATTTATTGAAAAGAACTTTGATCACCTGTGATTTTACAGTGCCAAGTTTAACAAAATTAAGACTTCATGTTCTATGAGAACCTAGGTTGGTTTTTTTTGTTTGTTTGTTTTTTGGTTTTGGGGGGGGTTTTTGTTTTGTTTGGTTTGGTTTGGTTTGGTTTGGTTTGGTTTGGTTTGGTTTGGTTTGGTTTGGTTTGGTTTTTCGAGACAGGGTCTCTCTGTGCAGCCCTGGCTGTCCTGGAACTCACTATGTAGACCAGGCTGGCCTGGAGAACCTAGTTTAAGACTTGTATCATTGTCATTATTGTAGTCTACTTGTTACCTTTGAGTCAAATCATATTGATTTAGTATTTCTGGGTTATGAAACTATCAATTGTAGGGTAAAATTTTCAAGTTTATTCTTTTTATTCAAAACTATTTTGATTCCCACAAGACTCTTGCACTTCCACATATATTTTAAGCTATTGTGTTTTGCATTTGAATTCGAGTTTATTTTCCCTAATAATAAAACTGCTCCTGTATATTTTAAAGCATCATACTGATTATTTTGCAATTATCCACACTCATTTAATATTTTTTATTTCATTTTTGAGATTGTAGTATAATTATATAATTTTCTCCATCCAAACACTTTCATAGACCCTCTCTTTTCTCTTTCAAATTCATGGCCTCTTTTTAATCAATAATTGTGTAGTCCTCATTAACTCCTTAATAAAATATAATAATAATAAACATTTATTTAGGGGCTGAAGATTTCTTAAGTCAAGAACTGCTTTTCCAGAAGCCGCGGGTTTAATCTTCTGCACCTACATGGCATCTAACTATCATCTGTAACTTTATTCTAAGAGATCTGATCTTGATTCCCCCTGCGGACACTACATGCATGTGGTACACAAATATATGCAGACAAAACACCTATGCACATAAGATAAAAATAAATAAATCTTTAAAACAATTTCTGGGTTTGTTAAGACAAGATCTTACTATAATACTCTGGTCAGTCTTGAGTTCCTTGGCTCAATAAATATCCCAATCTCAGCAGCCTCTTGACTATCTGACAGGATCTCAATATTGTGGTTTAGACTGATCATTTAATTTTAGAGACCTTATTCAAATTTCTCCCACACATCCTCCTTTCTTTACCTTTTCTTTTCACAATTTAGATCCAGAATCCAATAAAATATTCAATTTTGCCATCCATCTTTTAGACTTCTTTAGTCCAGAGTAGTTTTCCCACTCATTAGTTTTGTTGCATCAATAGTTTTGAGTATGACACCACACATTTTGTATTTGGGGAGAGACAATTACATAGATAGAGCTGATATAAGGGTTCAGTGGGTAAAGTGTTTGCTACACAAGTATGAGGACCTGAGCTTGAATCCCCAGCATCTATGTAAAAGCCATATATGGTGGTGCATGGGTCACTCCCACACTGTGAGCATGCCTGACTTGCCTAAAGGGTATCAAAGGCTACTGTAGCCAAGAAGAGTAAGGGGTGTTGAACTGTAGGCACCAAGAAGAGACACAGCAAAGCAGACAAAGATACTCCCCTATGACTCTTCCCTGGTCTTCCTGTCAGCTGAGAGCAAAAGATTGGGATGTTTTGTTTCTGGGTATGTATTTATTTTTATTTCATTGCCTTTGTTTAGGTAGCTATTTCTGGACTTTCTTAGAAACTTAGAAACTGAAACCAAAAATACCATCCAGTCAAGGTCCATATAACTTACTTTTGTGTTTTCTCCTACTTTGTCACTTGCCCTGTTCCATCTCTTTACACCTCAACTAATATTTTTTTCACCTTGACTTTATTTACCTTGGTATCAACTGAAATCTAAAAGCTACAACACGCTTTGGTTACCATGAACTCTGAACTTGGGATGCCTACTAGTGGATGCAGGTTTGTGGTATAATTGATGCCCCTCAAATAAGGAATGGGTGGGTAGGATCTGGTAAAAGTAGAATTTGGGAGTCTGGACTTCATGCCTGGTTCTTTAACTTTCCCCTTGTTCTAAAGAACTTCTTAGCATATCTGAAGGAGGCATGGGGAAGAGTCTTGGTTGCAACTTGATGATCAGCTGTAAGCAAACAGACAGGAAGAACTTTTATAATAAATTTCTGTTCTTTTTTTTTTTCAATATAGGGCTGGCATCTGTATCTTTCTTATGAGCACTTATTAATGAAGTTGCCAACACATTACGATATTCCAATAGCTTTTCTCCTAAATCCTAAAACTTTTAGCCAAGGCTGGATCAACAGGGTAATCAGCTCATTTCACACATCAACATCTGTCCTCAGCTGAAGCCACCCACCTTCATTTCACTCATAACAACACCCCCTGTCAAGTACAAAAGTCTCTGTTAGGACTTTAAGTTGTGACTAATAGGTGGAAGGAGCTCAAAATAGTTCAAGCCAAACTGGGAAGTCCAGCATTACTGGTGAGGTAGCTTGAATAGAAATGGTCCCCTGGACTGGTGAGATGGCTCAGTGATTAAAAGCTAGGCTCAAAATCAAAACTATAAGAGCACTGACTGCTCTTCCGGAGTTCATGAGTTCAAATCCCAGCAACTACACGGTGGCTCACAACCATTCATAATGAGATCTGATGCCTTCATATGGGTGTCTGAAGACAGCTACAGTGTACTTACATATAATAAATAAATAAGGGGCTGGAGCAAGCGGGGCGGGAGCAAGTGAGGCCGGAAGCAGGGCCAGAGTAGGAAGGAGAAGGGAAGGGGAGAAAAAAGATAAAAGAAATGGTTCTCATGGGCTTATATATTTGAATACTTGACCATTAGGGATTGGCACTACTTGAGAGGGATCAGGAAGTGTGACCTTGTTGAAGAAGGTGTGTCATGGGAGGTGAGCTTTGATCTTCAAAAGCCTACGTCAAACCCAGTGACTCTTCTTGCTGCCTACAGATCCAGATGCAGAACTCTCGGCTCCTTCTCTAGCTCCATGCCTGCCTATGTGCCACACTTTCTGCCATGCTCCCATGCTCCCTGTCATTCTGATGATGGACTAAACCTCTAAAACCATCAGCAATTCCCAATTAAATGCTTTCCTTTACAAGAGTTGCTGTGGTCGACAAATTACTGTCCAGAAAAGGACACACTTGCAGAATAGTCGACTGATTATATCTCCCTAGACAGAGTAATCAGCCCTTAATAATTCTGCAGCACTAAGGTCTGTCAGATGATCCTGGGCCAGAAGTCGGAAGAACAGATGCTCCAACGTTTTGTAGTAGAGGGAGCGTCCAGGTGTTCAGAGGTCTCTATAAATTGGCTAAGTGTTAGAAGCTATGCTTAGTGCTTCCCACAATTATAGTTAACTCAGTCATTCTGGATTTCTGACAGGGTTGAAAACTTATAGTCTCATAGCCAATCCTGGCTATTTACCTTGAGAGAAAAGATTTGAGTGGATGGTCGTCAGCTGACATTCATCCTAAAGCCAAGAAAAAAGCCAGGTTCAGAACTAAGTGTTTTAGTTAGGATAGACGACAGAGGTTCTGGTTAGTCGACAAAATGATGGACTGGGTATTAGGACTATCTTGTACCTCACTGGTACAAATTGGCATAATTATGCTCTAAATGTATTTTGAGAGAAAAGTTTCATTTTAACAGGAAGGGTGATATGTAGGAGGAGCTAAGGTGGGAGGAGTACTGAGAGGAAGAGAAGGAGTAAGAAGAGGAGGAGAAGGAGAGGAGAAGCTAGGTGATGAGAGAGAGAAAAAGGGGGGAGACAGGGAGGCAGATGTTCATGTATCTCCACCAGTCAAAAATAGTTGATATATCTAGGTTGGATAGTGGGTTACACCTCTGATTGAGCAATACCAAACTTATAAAGCCTTTGTTAACATTTTTTTAAAAATGTATAAGTGCAAAAAGGAAAAGGGGACATGGGATAGGGGTTTTCTAAGGGGGGGATGGGGAAAGGGGATGGCATCTGAAGTGTAAATAAAATATCCAATAAAAAAAAAGAGTTGCTGTGGTCATGGTGTCTCATCAGGAAGAGAACACTAAGACAACTGGCTTGAGTCTAGAAAGCCCCAAAAGCTATCAGCTTTATGTCTTGTCTCTGCTTTCCTATAGCATAGTTTTCTGCTATAGATCAAACAAGGCAGCTATCAGCAGCTTAACATCCATAGTGTTTCATCATAAACACACAAACAGCTATTTGTTTCCAGAACAATATTAATCTCTATCTATCTATCTATCTATCTATCTATCTATCTATCTATCTATCTACCTCTATCTCTCTTTCTCTCTCTCTCCCTGCCCCCTGCCCCCTGCCCCCTGCCCCCTGCCCCCTGCCCCCTGCCCCCTGCCGTGTGTGTGTGTGTGTGTGTGTGTGTGTGTGTGTGTGTGTGTGTGATGTGTATGCATGTGTCTGCAGGCAAAGCTTGGTATCATGGTACTCGTGTAGTGATCAGAAGATAACCTTGAAGGTTGGTCTTTGCCTTCCATCTTGTTTGAGACAAGGTCTCTCTTTTATTGTTCCCTGCTGTATACCCGAGGTGAGCTGGCCCTCAAGCTTCTAGGAATTCTCTCACCTCTGCCTGCCATCTTGCCTTTGGGAGCACTGGAGTTATAGATGTACTCTCTCACTGGCTTTACATGGTTTCTATAGCTTTGAACTCAGGTCCTCAGACTTAGGTGGCAAGCACTTTACCTATGATCTACCTCCTCAGCCCTCTATTATCAGTATTTTAATACTTAAGACAACTTACTTTCAACAACAATTCAGCCAGAATTCTCCTGATTCCTTGGGGCTCTTCTTAGTAATTTCCCACCCACCCACTGATCATTTACTGTGTTCTTTGAATATAAATTTCTACCTGACCTTGTGCAGGAAGTTAAAATGGATTTGTTGCTCCTCTCTTCTCCAATCACATTTGAGTAGCCTGCTTGAATAGTCTTCTTTGTCATTTTTGTTATGGAGTGTCATTTTTAAATCTTTAACACTATGTGCCCAGAAATGTGCTTTATTTTAGGAAAAGTCTCCACTAAGCATCCAGCTTCCATCAAATAACAAGAGTTCAATCTGCATACTCTAATAACAATTGAATGTTATGCAATTAACACAGAGGACTATTTCAGTGGATTAAAGGGTGAGCTGCATAATGAGACCTTAATTATAGGGAGAGGTCCTGCCCGTAGATATTTGAAGAACATTTCTTTTGACCAAATGCAGAATATTTATGTGGAATTTACATAAATTGACTCTCTACAATGAAATGGTGCCAGAAAAGTTTGTTTTCCAAAACCAAGAGGAAGTATTCCTGATGCCCATTATTTCGTAATTAAATTGCTGATTCTTCTATAGTCAACCAAAATAAATGCTGCTCTTGTCACCTGTGTCCTTAGATGGTGCTATGACTGATGGGAGTTACTTCTCACGCAGAGGCCCCTCTCCACTTGTGCCATTGTTCTCTCCTGAACCTTGTGACAAAGAATTTCTGGTTTGTGTGATAAAATGGAACAACATAAACTCAGTAAGACTTTTAAATTGTTTTATCTTTCCTGTATTTGATGACTTGATATCTGCTTCAGTATGTTTGAGAATTTCTCAAAAGTTGAAGCCCTCACTCAGGATGATATTTTCTAATTCTATCCATTTGCCTTTGAATTTCATGAAGTCATTGTTTTTAATAGATAATCAGTACTCCATTGTGTAAATGTACCCCATTTTCTACTAGAAAGTCCCAGATGCCATGGAAGCAAAAGGTTCCCAGGACCCAATGGGGGTTACATTAGCCAAACACCCAACAAAGGGGAGATGGAACCTCTAGAGACCAACTCCAGTAAGTAAGCATGGCCCCCCGTTGAGGGATGGGGTCACCTACCCATCTCAAAATTTTTAACCCAGAATTGTTCCTATCTAAAAAAAAAAAAAAAAAAAAAAAATGCAGAGACAAAAAATGGAGCAGAGACTTAAGGAAAGGCCATTCAAAGACCACCCCACCTAGGGATCCATCTCATCTACAGACATAAAATCCAGACACTATTGCTGATGCCAAGACGTGCTTACTGACAGGAGCCCGGTATAGCTGTCTCCTGAGAGGTTCTTCCAGCATCTGACCAATACAGACGCAGATACTCACATACAAACATTGGACTGATCCCAGGGACTCCAATGGAAGAGTTAGGAGAAGGACTGAAGGAGCTGAAGAGGATTGCAATCCCATAGGAAGAACAACAATATCAACTAACCTGACCACACAGAGTTCTCAGGGACTAAACCACCAACCAAAGAATACACATGGAGGGACCCATGGCTCCAGCTGCATATGTAGCAGAGGATGGCCTTATCTGGCATCAATGGGAGGGGAGACCCTTGGTCCAGTGGAGGCTCAATGCCTCACTATAAGAGGATGCTATAGTGGTGAGGCAGGAATTGGGAGTGAGGAGCATCCTCGTGGAGGCAAAGGGGAGGGGGGGATAGGATGGGGATTTTTCAGAGGGGAAACTGGGAAGGGGGACAACATTTGAAATGTAAATAAATAACCAATAAAAAAGTTGGAGACTACCATTTCCCATCTATCTTAGCTTCTTCCCTTCTGCCAACCCCCTAGGAATCTACAATAGTCTCCAAGGCCATTTGAAGTCAAGTCAGAGTAGCTCATGAGTACTACTGAGGCACAAACTGGGATGTTTCTCTGTTACTTAGGTCTAAGTGCTAGTTGAACAGATTTAGAAGCTTATTGCCATATGTCAGTGTGTAGCTGATGCCATATCTCTCAGAATAAGAATAAAGTTCCACAGTCAAACATACAGTTTGACAGTCATCAGAAGATAAAAAGTCTAGGTTACCCGACAATGTCTTATTTGAATGCTATGTGAAATAAATCTACACTAAACATACACATTCATATACGTATATATACATAATAAAAATGTGCGCTTCTACCATACATTTTAATTAGAGTATTGTTGAGGACTGCACTGCCCCACTCTTTGGGGCTACTATGTTGCTGTCCACACTGCCTCACCCTTTGGGGCTAAGTGCTCTGGTCAAGAGAGAGAGTGGGGATGGAGGGTCAAGAGATGTGAAGAATAGAGACAAGCCAGAGGATCTGCAGTCAAGTCTCCTTTACTGTCTTCACCACACACACCACTCCTACTCTTACTACACCACACCCTTACAAGGAAATCCTGGGTATTTATAAGCACAAGCAGGGGAACACAGGTGAAAACATTTTACCACGTGCACCATGCAGCTGAGGTCACTAAAGAGCAAAACAAACTATGTGGGATAAGCAATATATTTATCAGAGTGTGCTTCAGCTGTTGTAGGCTATTGAAAAACAAGTCTCTATCAGGGTATATGGTTCCAGATGGCTGCAAAGATGATAGCTGCTTTCTAGCCGCTTTTTTCTGCTTAAAGTCGGCTCCCAACAGAGTATAATTCATATGTGTAATTACTTTGTCTTACTATTCCATGTGTATCATAAAAACAAAGACTTTTCATTTGATTCATGTGATGACTATCAGGCTTCAGAAGTATATGGACAAGGTCTCACCAAGAATTCCTCCTTCTTAGATATCTGGATCCTGGCTCTGCAAAGCTCTCTATTAAGTTCTAAATTTGATAACACCAGAGTTATTTTTTTATACCTTAAGCCTTAGATATAAACCTATTTCTTATAGTAACTACCTCTATTCTATGGTTTCAATGTACCCTCCATGACCCAAATTTCAGACATGCAAACTTAGTTGCCAGTATGATATATGATTGTAAAATGTAATAGTATCTATTAAATAACTATCTCTTCCCTTTTGGAACAACCTTAATAGCCCTATAAAAGAAGTGTTAGGCAGACATTGAGTTCTTTGCTCTCCTGCCACACAAAATATCATTCCTCCTCTTTAGTATATAAAACAACAAGATGTTATCTTAGAAACAAAAAATAGCCCTCATCAGATGGTCATATCTGCCAGAGCTTGTATCTAGAACTCTGAGGAAGTGATTTTCTGTTCTTTATACATTATCTGACCTCAGATATTTTGTTGCAGCAATGTAATGGACTGAGAAGCATTGACAATTAGTAATCCAATCTATCTACAGTTATAGTTCCTTGATATCTGATTGATAATCCTTACAAATGAATCACTTCAAACTAACCACTATGGTTTCTCTGTCTTAATTCTACCCTGAACAAGAACTGAAAGAGGTTGAAATAACATAGGTGATACTGTAGAAGGGGGCTGGCTGAGCTTCTCATTTGAAAAGCTTAACTGTGTAATTTACATCAAAGTTGAATCAACTTCCACATCCAGTTCTCCAGTTGGGAAATATGTCCAGGCTTCCGATACCAAGCAGGCATTTTCTGATCCTGTTTCCCTTACAGAAAAATAAATACCATAAGTTTTGAGTTTCACTCGTGCAAATGACACTACAAAATCTTCTTATGTGCATGGCTAACAGGGGAAATAAACAGGAGAAATGAACAATTTAAGATATTCTCATTTCCTTTAGTCCATTCCCTTAATAAGAGAAAATGGACACATAATACTAAGAGCACATTCTTTGCTACCACCAGTACCGTAGACTAAGCAGCAATGTGCAATGTCATAGAACCATGCAGTTTACTGAGGATGATAGCTTCAGGTGTCAACTTGCCACAATCTAAGCTTGCCTGGTAAGAAAGCCTCACTGATAGATATTATCTAGGTCAGGTGAGCTTATTTTTATGTCTTTGAGGTATT
This sequence comes from Arvicanthis niloticus, assembly GCF_011762505.2. NCBI lineage: Eukaryota > Metazoa > Chordata > Mammalia > Rodentia > Muridae > Arvicanthis > Arvicanthis niloticus. The sequence goes on along the minus strand of NC_133436.1, from coordinate 14,232,597 downwards.
GTCATGACTACATCAATTAGGTTAGAAAGCTTAGGCCACCATAGGTACACCATTCCTTGTCCCTTGGTCTTGCACTAAATGAATAGAAAAGATGAGCTAAATCCTATTTATATATGCATGCATACATGATGCATTCATTCTCCCCACCAGCCTGCTCTTGGTTGAACTGTGAATTCTTGACTTGAACGCAATGAACTTCTTTAAGTTTCTTCCTGGTTTTCCCTAGAACAATGGGCTGTAACTTGAAAGTGTAAGCTAAAACAAACCCTTTCTCCCTTGGTTGCTTTTCATTGGATAATTTGTTTTAATCACAGCAATAAAAATGAAACTAGAACACTGAGCATTTTGGAAGGGAGAAACATAATTGATTCTCTTTACAGTGATATGGTAACATAGTGTCCAAAAGTGATGTCTTCTAGAAAACATCTCTCTCTCTAGCACTCTAAAAACATGTGTCTGAGGTCAGTTGATATCTAGGGTTTTTTTTTTTTGTTTTTTTTTTTTTTTTTTTTTACAGATTTGTGGCAGTTTTGGAGACTGGGGCATTGGCTACAGCACACACTGCTTTGTAAAAGTCAGTTTTATTGTCTAAATCATGTCTACTGAACAATTTGCAAACTAAATCTATGAGGAGTTCCTACAAATCCCTAAAAAAACCACAGTGGACACAAAGAATCAACTTTGATATTTAAGTAGTATTTCTGGGATATTTCTCCTTTCTCTGTTGTAAACCAATTATTCTTTGTGGAAAAACTTTGTTGCTTGTTAAAGGAAAGAATTAAAATATTTTCAAACCACTACTTTTATTTAGAAAAAAAAGGAAGTATCTCTAACAAACTACATAATCTCATCCTTCCTCCATTCCCAAGGCTACTCCTATCTTCCAATGGATGAGAATTTTGATCAAGTATTGTGCTGTGTATACATATTACTACTCCAAACACTGGAAATGTAGACATCCTTAAACTAGAGTAAGCCCTCAAAAAAGATGGATAGATGGATAGACCTTAAAGGGGGGAATGGATAAGAAAAATCAGAAAGCTATAAAAATTCAGAGAAGACAAGGGCCATGCAACTAGGAAAAATCAGAAGCACAAGTAACATTTGTTAAACTCAATGTGTTACAGCATGTGGCTACTGAGGTACATGCTAATTGTACCTGCATATATTAGACTTTAATGAGTCCAGACTTGAGAAGGACTGTCCCTAGGGCTAGGGAGATGGCTCAGTGGGTAAAATGCTTTGCCCTTTTTCTGTTTCTTAAAGTCATCAAAGCTCGATGTTATTACTGCTTTGTTTTGTTGCAGAATTTATAATTTATATCAATATAAACACAAAACAAAAAAAATAGTAGCAATTTCATTGGCCTTTATTTGATCTGTTCTATCTACTATAACAAAATGTCATAAACTGGGTAGATTATGAATAACAAAAATTTATGTTCTCAAGGTTTGGTTATCCAAGATCAAAATGTCTGCAAGTTTGGTGGCTGCTGAGGCCAAGATCCCTCTCCTTGTTCAGAAATGGTGTCTTCTTCCTTCATCCTGGCAGTGTCAAAGGAGCAAGGAGCTACCTTGTGCCTATTTAATAAGGTCACTAACATCACGTTTGAAAGTGCAATCCTCACAATCTTACTTTCTAAGGACCACCTCCCAACCCCATCATCTGACACACCATCACCTGAGAAGTGAAAGTCACAGCACGAATGGAGAAAGGGTCCAGTATCTCCCCTCAATGACTATCATTTTCAAATATCACTGAACTTTCTGCCTAAGACTATTCTTTTTCAGAGCAGCCACTGACCACTCTTTCTGGTAAACTAAACACAAAAATTAAACAGTACTCTTTCAGATAAATTAAACAAAACGAGGCTGGCAGGGTGTGTGTGACTTATATGCTTGTTCTATAGCTTCACATCACATTTTGCTATCTCTTTAACCAAAATTTGCCTTTCATCTTTATCTCTAACTTGCTTCTCTACTGGTGGATTGGCACAGAAAGAAGGAAACACTTGAAAAGCTGAACTGCAAGCTCGGGCTTCCATTTGAAAGCGTGGTCAAAGGAGATCTGAATCAAAAACCCAGCAAATTTATGCTAATTGTGTCCAGTTCCATGAGTTCCAACCCACTGAGTTGGAGCCAGGCCACCTGATTGTTCTTCCTTTGGTAAAGAACATCTCAGATGAGCCAGCTGTCATGGACATGGTTCAGAAAACTGGCCCCCAAAAGAAACCTGGGACATCTGTGTTTGCTGTTCTATTCATAGGATACTCTGCAATTCACGTATTTTTATCAGGAACCTCACAGCGAGGGCCTCTACCATTGGAACACTGGAGAACCTTGGTCATCACCATCTCTTGCACTCCCTTGGGGTGAGAGTGCTGTGATTCCTAGCAAAGAGAACTCAGGGCTAATGTGGATAGCAAAGACAACGTGGAACTTCCAACATCAGGAAGCGTCCTCCTCTTCCCCTTGCTTTGTCAGATTCTGTGACTGACAAGAAATGGGGTGTGAGATTATGTGAAAGTATCTTGTGTGTTGCACAAGAACATTTGTAGACTTAACCTTTGTGATGAGAAAAGTTGTTTACATTGTGAAAGAAATGCAAGGAAGCCCACAGTCTGATCTTTCAAGTAACTTGACCACATAGACACAGATGGTGAGTGGTCTGGAGAAAGTTTGGATATAGACTCTTTGATGGCAGAGATGGTGAGATATATATTGGCGTATGCCTTCTCATACCTTAACAAAAAGGGTTTTTTTTTTTTTATCTTATTGGTGTACAGATGGCATCTTGAGGGAATATCTGCAAATGCCATAAGGTACTGAATTAGATGAAAGTGGAGTTACAGTATCTGTGATCTACCTGGCATGGGTACCAGGAATAGTGCTTGTATCCTCTGCAAGAACAGCAAACATTCTTAAATACTAAACTGTCTCTCCAGCACTATTTCTGGTACTTTTTTGCTCTATGCTTTTGTTTGTAGGAAGCTGAACTTAGATTATGATGTATTTGTCTCTACTTAATCTTTGGAGATTTTTTTCATGACTCCAGAGAAAGGTGAAATGATGAATTCAGTGAGGCTGAAACAGCAATGAGGGTTCCAAATATTTATGTGTGTCACATGGATAAGACTAAGGTTCATAGAAATAATACCAGAGAGTATAAAATATGATGTAGTGTCAAACCAGGCCAAAACCTATATGCTTGACACAAGAGAGAAAATGTTGAGCACACAAAGAGAAACTAGAAACAGTAATTGTGAAAGGCAATCTTTTCAAAAGGATTTTAAGATTTTTTTTCTTCAGAATCATGTAATGTAAGTAGATTCCAGAAGCATTGCAAATATATCAAATATATTTATGTGAACTATAGGCATAGCATCTAAATTTGCTTCTGCTATGCATATTATCTATGGATCAGGGCCCTCAGATTTTAGTGACTGTGATAGCTATAGAAGGTTATAATTAAGAAGTAAAAAGATGTAGGGATCAGGACAAGGAAGAGATAACAAGAGAGTATAAGAGATGTGGATAAATTGGGGCTAAAGAGATGATTCAGAGGACCCAAGTTCAATTCCCAGCATGCACATGGCACCACACAACTGCCTATAACTCCTTTTCTAGGGGATCCAGTGCCCTCTTCTGTTCTTCATGGACACCTACATTGCACATGGTATGATATATATACACAGGCAAAACACTAATACACATAAAATAAATCTGACTTTTAATTAAAAATACAAATAAATCTTTTTAATGATGTATTATAATAAATAATGTTTTATAGCAGACTAGAGGAAGAAACATAAATAGCAATTTTAAGAGCACAAGGAAACAAGCAAATAACAAGCACTGGCCTTATGAAATATGTTGAGTCACTATTTAAAACAGGACAGTCAGCTACTACTTACCAAAAGTGAGGTGTAAGGAGTAGAAGCTATCCTAGTATTTGTTTTCTGAAGGTGACATGAGAAGATTCTTTTGGAGCTTGAAAGATGGAGCTTGTAGCACAAGCTGGAAGCTTGAAAACTGAGTTGCTGGAAAACTGAGTTGACTCTCTGGGACCCATGTAAAGGTGAGATAACAGTATTCTTCAAGTTGTTGTCTGACCATTGCACACATGTGCCGACACAAATACACACACACACACACACACACGTGTGTACACACTCACACACAGACATAAATAAATACATGTTTTAAAACTTGCAAGGGACAGCTCACTACTTTTGACTTTAATCATTAAATATCACTTTTAATTATCAATATTATATGAGATTTTACTTTTCTAGCTACTGTTGTCCTTTTGCTCCTTGAAGGCATTAGTTGAGGAACTGTGTAATTTCATGTTTGAAGGGTTGAGTCCCTTTGGCAATACATCATGATGACAGGACTTTGCCTGTGGTGACTGTGTGAGCTACAGCCTTCCCACATTTCCACAAACACAACCTTTACTGACCTTTGGAATTTGAAAACTGCATGAATCACCATTGTAGGGAAATTGGACTAAGACATCTAGACAGTTATTTCCCGAAGGATTAACTACATACATCCTGAGTCACATATGATCAGTAAAGGTAGGTATAGAGCCACATCATTTATCAAGCTAAGAAATGTTTCAGTGATTCATTATCTATGATAAGCCTTGATGTGATCATAAATTCTACACAGCTATAAACAAAAACTCAAGAGCATGACTAATTTGATGTTGCCAGCATTAAAAATAGAGTTCACTTATGTATTGCACCTTTGTTAACTCTGAATGAAGGTTCATGTGATATGCAAAACTCAGCTCTGGAAGATCACTTCAAGATTAACTTTCCAAAATTACTATTAATAATTATAGATTATTTTCCAAAACAAAACAAAGACCTATGTATTCACAAGAAACTTACAGGGATTGCTTGAGCTTGCATGAGAAATAAGTTTAATTTGAATTATACAAGGGTGAGTTAGAGTTTGGCTTTAGGGAAATTATTTCTTTTTCTAAAGAAAATAATTACTAGAATCCATTTTTATCTTTACCGTAGGATAATATTTCTTAATCAGTCATAGAATATTAATAAAGTTTCCTCAAAATATTGATAAATCTACCAGCATAAGATGCAATGTCTAACAGCCAGTTCAGAAATTTTATATATTTTCCCTGCATGTAAAATACATCCCTCGCCTTTTGGCTAGGGCAGACACCTAGCTGATCTGCTCCCTTGAAGACACCATATCCTGAGCCATCCTAGAGGAACCACTGCACTCAGAGAAGCAGGTAAGGACCCTTTTCCAGTACTCTACACCCCAGAGCTACAACTGGGAGCGTGGGGCACTCAGGACCCATGAGCCACCCAAACCCTGCCCCTCCGAAATACTACTTCCCTTCTGCCCCTCGCTTGGTCCTTTTGGCTAGGGCAGACACCTAGCTGGTCTGCTCCTGTGAAGACACCATATCCTGAGACATCCTAGAGGAGCAACTGCACTCAGAGCAGCAGACACCTAGCTGGTCTGCTCCCTTGAAAACATCATATCCTGAGACATCCTAGAAAAACCACTGCACTCGGAGCAGCAGGATTTCAGGATCCCAGAGGAGCCCTGAGGCCCAGGAGTTCTTCCATCCACAAGCTCAGGATCACAGGATCACAGAGACATCTGGACCCTGAGTAGTTCTGACACAAGCAAGATAACTGAAAAGACAGGCTCCAGTCAGAGACAGTGAGTGGAGGTAGCACTGGACTTACCAGATGGTGAAAGGCAAGTGCAAGAACATAAGCAACAGAAACCAAAGTTACTTGGCATCATCAGAACCCAGTTTTTCAACCATAACAACCCCTGGACACCCCATCACACCGGAAAAGCAGGATTCAGAATTAAAATCACTTCTCATGATGATGATAGAGGACTTTAAGAAGGACATAAATAACTCCCTTAAAGAAGTACAGGAGAACACAGGTAAACAAGTAGAAGCCCTTAAAGAGGAAACACAAAAATCCCTTAAAGAATTGCAAGAAAACACAACCAAACAGGTGAAGAAATTAAACAAAACCATGCAGGATCTAAAAATGGAAGTAGAAACAATAAAGAAATCTCAAGGGAGACTACCATGGAGATAGAAAACCTAGGAAAGAGATCAGGAGTCATTGATGCAACTATCATCAACAGAATACAAGAGATAGAAGAGAGAATCTCATGTGCAGAAGATACCATGGAAAACATTGACACAACTGTCAAAGAAAATGCAAAATGCAAAAAGCTCCTAAACAAAATATCCAGGAAATCCAGGACACAATGAGAAAACCAAACCTAAGGATACTAGGTAAAGAAGAGAGTGAAGATTCCCAACTTAAAGGGCCCATAAATGTCTTCAACAAAATTATAGAGGAAAGCTTCCCTAACCTAAAGAAAGAGATGTCCATGAATATACAAGAAGCCTACAGAACTCCAAAAAGACTAGACCAGAAAAGAAATACATCTCATCACATAATAATCAAACCATCAATTGTACAAAAAAAAAAAAATACTAAATGCAATAAGGGAAAAGGTAAAGTAACATAGAAAGACAGACATATAAGAATTACACCAGACTTCTCACCAGAGACTATAAAAACCAAAAGATACTGGACTGATATTATACAGACATTAAGAGAACACAAATGCCAGCCCAGAATACTATACACAGGAAAACTCTGAATCACTATAGATGGAGAAACCAGGATATTCCATGACAAAACCAAATTTACACATTATCTTCCCACAAATCCAGCACTTCAAAGGATAACTGATGAAAAACTCCAACACAAGGAGGGAAACTGCAACCTAGAAAAAGCAAGGAAGTAATCTTCCAACAATCCCAAAAGAAGATAGCTACACAAACATAATTCCACCTTTAATAACAAAAATAACAGGAAGCAACATTCATTTTTCCTTAATATCTTTTAATATCAATGGACTCAGTTCTCCAATAAAAAGATGTAGACTATCAGACTGGATACATAAACAGGACCCAGAATTTTGCTGCATACATGAAACGCATGTCTGTGACAAAGACAGACACTATCGCAGAGTAAAAGGATACAAAACAATTTTCCAAGCAAATGGTCCCAAGAAACAAGCTGGAGTAGCCATTCTAATATCAAATAAAATTGACTTTCAACCAAAAATAATCAAAAAAGATAAGAAAGGACATTTCATACTCATCAAAGGAAAAATCAACCAAGATGAACTCTCAATTCTGAACATCTATGCTCCAAATACAAGCACACCCACATACATAAAAGAAACTTTACTAAATCTCAAAGCACACATTGCACCTCACACAGTAATAGTGGGGAATTTCAATACCACATCCTCAGCAATGGACAGATCATGGAAACAGAAACTTAACAGAGACACAATGAAATTAACAGAAGTTATGAACCAAATGGATTTAACAAATATCTATAGAATATTTCATCCTAAAACAAAGGAATATACCTTTTTCTCAGCACTTCATGGTACCTTCTCCAAAAATGACCATATAATTGGTCACAAAACAGGCCTCAACAGATACAAAAAGATTGAAATAATCCCTTGCATCCTATCAGATCACCATGGACTAAGGCTGGTCTTTAATAATGACAAAAACAATGGAAAGCCCACATACACATGGAAACTGAACAATGCTCTACTCAGTGATGACTTGGTCAAGGAAGAAATAAAGAAAGAAATTAAAGACTTTTTAGAATTTAATGAAAATGAGGACACATCATACCAAAACTTGTGGGACTCCATGAAAGCAGTGCTAAGAGGAAAACTCATAGCTCTAAGTGCCTACAAAAAGAAACTAGAGAGAGCATACACTAGCAATTGACAGTACACCTGAAAGCACTAGAAAAAAAAGAAACAAATATACCCAAGAGGAATAGACTGCAGGAAATAATCAAACTCAGGGCTGAAATCAACCAAGTTGAAACAGAAATAACTATACAAAATACCAACAAGATTTTCTTTGAGAAAATCAACAAGATAGACAAACCCTTAGCCAGACTAAACAAATGGCACAGAGACAGTATCCAAATTAATAAAATCAAAACTGAAAAGGAAAACATAACAACAGAAACTGAGGAAATTTTAAAAAATTATCAGATCCTACTACAAAGGCCTATACTCAACAAAACTGGAAAATCTGGATGAAATGGGCAATTTTCTAGACAGATACCAGGTACCAAAGTTAAACCAGGAGCAAATAAACCATCCAAACAGTCCCATAACCCCTAAAGAAATAGCAGCCGTCATTAACAGTCTCCCCACCAAAAACAAAAACAAAAACAAAAAACAGGACCAGTAGAGTTTAGTGCAGAATTCTATCAGACCTTCAAGGAAGACCTACTACCAATTCTCTTGAAACTATCCCACAAAATAGAAATAGAAGGAACACTATCCGTTTCATTCTATGAAGCCACAATTATGCTCATACCTAAACCACACAAAGACAGAACAAAGAAAGAGAATTTCAGATCAATTTCCCTTATGAATATCGATGCCAAAATACTCAATAAATTCTCGCAAACCGAATCCAAGAACACATCAAAACAATCATCCATCATGACCAAGTAGGCAGGAGGCAGGGATGGTTCAATATTCAGAAATCAATCAATATAATCCACTATATAAACAAACTCAAAGAAAAAACCCACATGATCATCTCAGTATATGCTGAGAAGGCATTTAACAAAATTCAACATCTTTCATGGTAAAACTCCTGGAAAGATCAGGAATTCAAGGCCTACATCTCAACATAGTAAAAGAAATATACACCAGGCCTATAGCTAAATGGAGAGAAACTTGAAGCAATCCCACTAAAATCAGGGACTAGACAAAGCTTCCTACTCTCTCCCTACCTATTCAATATAGTACTGGAAGTCCTGGCCAGAGCAATAGACAACAAAAGGAAGTCAAAGGGATAAAAATAGGAAAGGATGAAGTCAAAAATATCACTATTTGTAGGTGATATGATAGTATACTTAAGTGACCCAAAAGCATTCACCAGAGAATTCCTGATAAAAAACTTCAGCAAAGTGGCTGAATATAAAATTAATTCAAACAAATTAGTAGCTTTCCTTTACTCAAAGGATAAACAGACTGAGAAAGAAATTAGGAATATGACACCCTTCACAATAGTCACAAATAATATAAAATACCTTGGTGTGAATCTAACCAAGCAAGTGAAAGATCTGTATGACAAGAACTTCAAGTCTCTGAAGAAAGAAAATGAAAAAGATCTCAGAAGATGGAAAGATCTCCCATGCTTGTGGATTGGCAGGATTAATATAGTAAAAATGGCCATCTTGCCAAAAGCAATCTACAGAGTCAGTGCAATCTCCATTAAAATTCCAATTCAATTCTTCATAGAGATAGAAAGAGCAATTTGCAAATTCATTTGGAATAACAAAAAACCCAGGATAGCGAGAACTATTTTCAACAATAAAAGAACTTCTGGGGGAATCACCATCCCTGACCTCAAACTGTACTACAGAGCAGTAGTGATTAAAAACTGCATGGTATTGGTACAGAGACAGGCAAGAAGATCAATGGAATAAAATTGAAGATCCAGAAATGAACCCACACATGGTCACTTGATCTTTGACAAAGGAGCTAAAACCATCCAGTGGATAAAGGACAGCATTTTCAACTAATGGTGCTGATTCAAGTAAAGGTCAGCATGTAGAAGAATGCAAATCGATCCATTCTTATCTCCTTGTACAAAGCTCAAGCTCAAGTGGATAAAGAACCTTCACATAAAACCAGATACACTGAAACTAATAAAAGAGAAGGTGGGGAAGACCCTCGAATACCTAGGCACAAGGGAAAAGTTCCTGAATGGAACACCAATGGCTTATTCTCTAAAATCAAGAATTGACAAATGGGACCTCATAAAATTGCAAAGCTTTTGTAAGGAAAGAACACTGTCAATGGGACAAAATGGCAACCAACAGATTAGGAAAAAATCTTTACCCAATCCTACATCTAATAGAGGGCTAATATCCAATATATACAAAGAACTCAAGAAATTAGACTCCAGACAACCAAATAACCTTATTTTTAAAAAAAAAAAAAAAAAATGGGGTACAGAGCTAAACAAAGAATTCTCAATGAAGGAAATTTGAATGGATGAGAAGCACCTAAAGAAATGTTCAACATCCGTAGTCATCAGGGAAATGCAAATCAAAACAACCCTGAGATTCCACCTCACACCAGTCAGAATGGCTAAGATCAAAAACTCAGGTGATAGTAGATGCTGGCGAGGATGTGGAGAAAGAGGAACACTCCTCCATTGTTGGTGGGATTGCAAGCTGGTACAACCACTCTGGAAATCAGTCTGGCAGTTCATCAGAAAATTGGACATAGCATTACCTAAAGACCCAGCTATACCACTCCTGGGCATATACCCAGAAGATGCTCCAACATATAACAAGGACATATGCTCCACTATGTTTATAGCAGCCTTATTTATAATAGCCAGAAGCTGGAAAGAACCCAGATGTCTTTCAACAGAGGAATGAATACCAAAAAAAGGTGGTACATTTACACAATGGACTATTACTCAGCTATTAAAAAATAATGAATTTGAGAAATTCTTAGGTAAATGGATGGAACTAGAAAATATCATCCTGAGTGAGGTAACCCAATCACAAAAGAACACACATGGTATTCACCCATTGATAGTTGGATATTAGCCCAGAAGCTTGAAATACCCAATATTCAACTCAGAGACCACATGAAGCTTATGAAGAAGTAAGACTAAGTGTGGGTGCTTTGGTCCTTCTTGGAGTAACAAAACACTCAAGGGAGCAAATATGTAGACCAAATGTGGGACAGAAACTGAAGGAGGGGCTGTCTGGAGACTGTTCCACCTGGGTATTCATCACATGTTCAGTCACCAAAGACAGATGCTGATGTTGACGCCAGGAAGAGCATGCTAACAAAAGCCTGATATAGCTGTCTCCTTAGAGGTCTGCCAGAGTCTTATTTTTACGTTGGGGATCTCATGCAGCTCAGGTTCATGCTGGCCTCAAATTCAGTATGTAGCTGATAATGGTATCGAGCTTCTATAGAAAAAAATAATTCAATCCAGCAACATGGCTGCTCTGATCACATACAAAAACCTATGAGGTTTGCTGATCTGGCTGATATGCAGACATGCCCTTAGTACACACCTTTAATTCCTTTGGCTGAAATCCTTTAGTAGACACCTTTAATCCCAAATAATAACATCTAATTGAGGAGCAGACAAAGTGAAAAATCAGAAAAAGATTTGACAGAATGAATCAGAGATGAGAGATGCCCAACACCCTAGGAAAAAGCTATTCAAGAGTGCAGTTGAGGAGAAGTTAATCAGTTGAAAGTCAGTGCTGTAGAGTTGAGTTTATTCATGAATTCATGCAGTTCAGTGCAGGTCAGCAGAGGCAGTTGAAGCCAAAGAATAAGATGGAACCAGAAGATTAGAATAGATTGCCAGAGTTAGCTTGGAGATAAGCAGAGCAATTCAGTAAGGAAGCCAAGAGAAGCCAGATTTAATCAGTCAGCTTGGAGAGGATTTTGAGCCAGAACAGCTGAGTTGAAGCAGCTAGCTAGAGTTCAGAAAGAACTTGGAAGGGTAAGCTTATTCAGCAGTAAGCCTTCAAGATGACAATTACATCAGGCAAATAAAAGTTACATTTATACATATTTATGTCTCCATCCCCCTACTTCTAGGATTACAGATAAGGACTATATTTATGAGGTACTTAAGATTGAACCCAGGGCTTTGTGCATCCACAGAGCTATGTACCCAGCCCAAGAAAGTACATTTTGATCATTACATTATTACTGAAGTATAAGTCTAGTGAAAGTCATATGCTCAAAGAAAAATCCACAGAGAAGATTCTCATAAGCCTCAAGTTTCAGAGCCCTGCCTTCTAACACACTGTCCAAAATTCAGAGGAAGACAATAGATACACTACTGGTGTCGTTAGCATTCATAAAATTTTTGTTGCAATTGTTTGACACAGACATTTCAAACTTCTTTGTTTTAGTTACATAAATATAAAAACCACAAATTATTTCAAAGATCACTGCAAGGTATGGAAAAGATTCAGGGAATTATTCTATACAATGAAATGTAAAATATGGTATTGTACATGTTTTACTGTTTCTCAGCTGATTCTTGCTTGGGACACATTTTATAGTTACCATGTTGGTATTCATAAGACTGTTACCTGCTAACTCATATATGAGCTGCTTGCCTAAGTACCATACAAAGTATTCTACTGGTCTTTTGTTTAAAAGCTGATGTCCAAACAGTAAGGCAAGAAAAACATTATGTTCCTGGTACTCTACACAGTCTATAGATTCATGGAATAAATTATATTATTATCACAAACATTTTTATAAAAATTTCATCCCAGATACTAAACAAAATTCAATATTTTCAATGTATTCTTTCATCCTGACCAGATACAGGAAAGCAAAAAAAAGCAATTTTCTTACCTAAGTCCAGATACTCCCACAGGACCCATTTCTCCAGCAACACTTCCCAAATTACTCCCTTAAACCTGTCACTAACAGTAATAAAGACAAAATTAGTGAGCAAATAATAGCCAGTACTGTGGTATGACAAAAATTTTGTCTGTTCTCAAATATTTCTTTATTAAATAAGTTGTCCTGTTTGTGGAAGATCAGTAGAGACTATACATCTGTGCCAATATCTTTCTTATACCTCCTGATGACTCAGAAAATACTGAAATTCTACAGTACCTACAGCCAAGTTAATAATAATTCTTGAGATTAATTTAGACTGTGTATTTAATCTGCTATCCTACTGTGTGCTCTATCTGTTTTAATTAAATCTGCCCTTATGAAAACAATGTAAACAACCTTACTATGATTTGGATTTCCCATTTAATCAGCTTTTACAGCCTAAGTTAAATGTATAGCTTTCATCTTTAGTTATTCATTCTTCTATGCCCCTAACCAAAAATAAAGTTTGAGTGAGTGAGTGTGTGTATGTGTGTGTCTGTCTGTCTGTGTGTGTCTGTGTGTGTGTTAGTGATCCATTATGAAACAGCCAACTGGTTGAAAAAAATCCTAAACAAAATAAATGTTCTATCAGTGTGAGAAGCAACATACAGACAGAGGTTGATAACATCTTTGTGCAGTTTAGAGTGTTATTCTGGGTCAATTAGGGACAAACAACAGAGACAGACACACACAATAGATAGACAGCAGACAGACCAACAAGTAGCTAAAAAATACAGACATATGGAAGACAGAGACAAAAGTGTAGAATTTAAATCTGGGTTCACTTTTAGACAAAATACTCTAAGAGGAAGTCTCCTTTAACTCCTTAATGTAACACTGGTACATAAATCTATTCAGAAAGAAGGTGGAGACCTGACCTCAGTGTGTGGATTAATATCAGGAGCACAATGTAAGTTATAATCAGGACCTTGGAACAACAAAGACTCCTTCATAGGAGTTTCCAATTTGGTACTAAAAACTCCTTAATTTAACATTGGTACATAAATCTATTCAGAAAGAAGGTGGAGACCTGATCTCAGTGTGTGGATTAATATCAGGAGCACAATGTAAGTTATAATCAGGACCTTGGAACAACAAAGACTCCTTCATAGGGGTTTCCAATTTGGTACTAAATGCAAATATAGCAAAATTATGAAAAGAGCTATATACCTCATTCTGTTCCCCTTGTACTGAGAAATATATATTTCTGTATATATTCATGATATATATTTGTAAAGGAATATTAGTAAACAAACAAACAAAAAAAAGAACAGGAAAAACCCCATCACCTTATTGGATTACTCTGTCTTTGTGTTGGGTTATGTGGTGGTTTGAATATGCTTGGCCTATGGGAAGTAGCACTATTAGGAGGTATGGCCTTGTTTTAATAGGTGTGGCCTTGTTGAAGGAAGTTTGTCACTGGGTAGGCAGGCTTTGAAGGCTCCTGGTTGTTGGGGTCCACACTAGCCCCACGTTAGGCGCCAAAATAATGTTGAGACCTAAGCTCAAGTCCCTGTTCGGGCGCCAAAATAATGTTAGGCTCCACACTAGCCCCACATTGGGCGCCAAAATAATGTTGGGGTCCACACTAGCCCCATGTTGGGGCAGCCAAAATAATGTTGGGGTCCACACTAGCCCCATGTTGGGGCAGCCAAAAACATCACAGCCCAGGCAAAATGTTGAGGCCCAGGCCGACCCACGTTTGGGCGGCCACTGTATCCAGGCCCAAGCTGCCGCTCCGGTCTACGGGTCGGGGTTCAGCAAGAGCGAGGGTGAGGGCAGACTCAAAGAATGGAGACCAGACAGGGTGTGATTCGATCCCGTTTATTCTTCAGTCTCTCTTCCTCTAAGTGTCTCCTCCTCTGTTTCCTCTGTCTGCTGTGTCTGATTCTGTCTGGAGCCAAGTGTCTTCTACCTAATGTCTGATGTGTCTGATTCTCTGATCTTAGTCTGATTTTGATCTGTTCTGTCTCTGCCTTTTATTTGTGTCACTTCTAAGCCACGCCTCTAAGTTACACCTTTAATCATGCCCTTAGGTCTTGTCTCTAACTCTGATCTCTATACTTCTAAGTCATACTCTTAAATCACACACCTTTAATCTCACACACCTTTAATCTCAAGGTATCTAAACCAAGATTATTTGAGTGTGCTCAGCTGTTGTAGGTTATTGTAATCCAAATCTCTTGTCAGGGTATATGGCTCAAGATGGCTGCAAAGCTGATAGCCGCTTTCTGCTAAAAGTCGGCCCCCAACACCTGGTGATCAAGCTCTGCTCAGTGTGTAAGAGAGCCTCCTCCTGGCTATCTTCAGACCAAGATATAGAACTCTCAGCTCCTCCTCCAGCATCATGTCTGCCTGCCATGCTTCCTACCATGATGATAATGGACTGAACCTCTGAACCTGTAAGCTACCCCCAGTTAAACACTGTCCTTGATCAGAGTTGCCTTGGTCCATGGTATAACTTAATAGCAGTGAAACCCTAACTAAGACAGGTTAAAACTGTAAAACATATCACTAGTTGGAAAACTGGTACCTAGAGCAAATGTACTAGTTAATTTTGGAGTATCCAATGTGTTGTCTTACACAACACATCCCAGAAAAGAGGATTATTAAATACAATTCAATTGCCATTGATCACATCATATTTCCAGTTTATACCCTGGAAGCCACAAGTAGCTACATCTCTATTTAAAAAACTATCTTTGTTTCTTCTACTGCCAAATAGAAAGCTACAAGACATGCAACACATTTAGCCCCCAGGAAAATATCTCTCAAAGACATGACGCTAGAGGAGGAAGTGGAGTCAGGTGAAGGGCACCTGCTAAAATGAAAGGAGGCAGAGCAGGCAGTGGCAGAGGATGACACAATGCCTATTTTGGTCCAGTAGGTGTTGACTGAGGAAGAGGAAGATTTACATTGCTGTAATTACACCTCTCTGAAAAAGGCTAAAGATTTCTAGGTCACCACGTACTGAGCTTTCTCAAAGTGACTTTCAAATGTCACATAGCTATATAATTTCTCTTTTGGCTGAAGTTAATCAAATAAAGTAGGAGGTCTTTGAGGATCAAGCTGACCCTGACCTGGCTCTATTCACTCTCCATAGTATGTTCAAAATGAGGAAACTATTTCAGTTTTCAGCAGTCTTAAAAGTAACAGAAGGTACACTTTTCCAGAACCTATACATTAGGTGGGGGAGAAATAACCATTCTCAAATGCCTTTTCTTTCTTCCAATTGATTATACTCATTATGGTCTGACGTTAGACTTTCAAGCTAACACTATAGAGACAAGAAAAGAACTACACTGACTGCTTACAAATACCACTATCTTACTGGGAGAGGAGATTGGTGAAATCAGCACAGAATCTAACAGTAGAGTTAGCTAACTCTAATCTGAGTGATCATAGGATAGTCACTGGTGACAATTTGGAGAAAGAACAGTCCCATATGACGACAGAAGATCAGGATTCCTGAAAAGTTATCTCTGTGTGAGCAGAAAGGGATAATTTAAAAAAAAAGTCTTCCCTCTTTAACTGTCATTTATGTGCAACTAATAACCTATTCTCGAAGTGGTGAGTTTAAGATAAGTTTCATTTGGGGAGATGGGGAGATGGCTCAGTTGGTAAACTGCTTCTGTATAAGCCCCCCAAAACACACCAAAAAGGTGGCATGGTGGCACTTGCTTATAATCTCAATCTAGCCTAGTTCTAATTGGTGAACTAGGAAGAGACTACCCTCAAACACAAACAAACAAAACAATGAATGGGATCTGAGGAATGATTACATCTGATCACACACATACATACACACATGCACACACACATACTACACATATAAATCAATGTAATGGTGGGCTTTGTCACCCATGCTCAGTTTCCCTGAAATAATGATTCTGAGACTTAATTAATTATGAATAAAAGCCTAGGCCTAACTCCTTTTTCATCCCAAATAACTTGTAACTTAATTAATACAGTTATTCTAGCCTAAGGCCTGCCAGGTAGCTAGTTGCCTCTCCTCAGGTTCATGCCACTGTCCATCAGCATTCATAGTGAATCCTCTCCTGTCTATTCCAGAAATCCTCTCTCTCCCTTTTGGATGTCCCACCTTCTAATCCCACCTCAGTTCATTGGCCATAGGCTTTTTAATTGACAGGTGATTCGTCCACACGTTTCACAAGAGATTTCCTCTGCAAATGAATAAATAAATTCTATTTTGATTAAATTGTGTGAACTATAAAATTCCTACTGTTTAATATATTCACACATTTTATATAGTTATTTCTACTGTTTAATATATTCACACATGTTTTATATAGTTATTTTCTCAGAATATCACTCAGGCATGATTAAAAGAGTGAGGAGGCTGTCTGCTTAGTGTTGGGTGTTAGGTTACTCTAGGTTAACAAGACTGAGAGAGGGGAAGAGGAGGACCGGAGCAGGGAGAGGTTGGGATTTGTCAGTGGCTGAATGTGGAAATAGGACAACCATTAAAGATGAGAAGGACATTTTATCAGGCAAAAGTATTTTTATCAGAATCTTGAAGTTTAATACCTCTAGTCTCAGGAAGGATATCATACATGTCTGGATCAGGCCAAGTTATAGGATTCCCTTCTTCACCAATAAGTGCCTTCATTACATGTGAACTACATACACACTTTAAGAAGGAAATGAAAATGATTATTAGTCATCCAGTCACATCCTGAGGACTTGTGACTGTGTTTTCCTTCTTTCTTTCCTTCTTTCCTTTTTTCTTTCCTTCTTTCCTTCTTTCCTTCTTTCCTTCCTTCCTTCCTTGCTTCCTTCTGTTCTTTGACTTTTTCTTTTTCTTTTTCCCCAACGTTATCCCTATATATAGATGTAGAAAAGAAGACTGTCAGGAAACATGTGTAATTGTGTAAATGTACCTGAAGGTTGTAAATGGCATCTCACCCCTCGTTCTTTTCCTTTGTCACTTGGTCCAGAGATGTCAGGAGATATCGGCCATCATTATTATGTTCATACGGTTTACAGAAATGAATAAAAGCATCAAGCATAAAGTTGCTAAAGCCATTGCCTCTCACAGGTGGTGAAAGAGGGATTCCACTTGCATTTATCTTGTACATTTTTGACAGTTATTATTATGAATTATCAACATTCTCTACACTACCAGGAGAGTCTTTAGCAACTTCAGGAATAATCAAATTAGACAGCCAGCTCTAGAAGACACCAAGCCCAGTAAGAAAATTCATCCTTACAATTTTTTTCTGTAGAGCCCATTCATAGTACCAATATCTGCATTGATTAGGGTTCCTTAACAGAACAGATCAATCCTGTCCACATATATATACATGCATGTATACATATAATACTTACAACTATTACAATTCTACATGTATCAATCCTACCTGAAAATCCCCCAACAGACATACTCAGAAGTATCTTAGAAATGTGTACATTTAGTCATGTTAAAAACCAACACCAATTATTAATTTCCTAGCATCAACCTCAGGAGCACACACACGCACGTGTATATATGGACAAACATACACAAATACACACAAAAAAGAGGAAACTTTCATATGCACTTATTGTGACTGTGTTTTGTGTAAACTCACATAATAAAGCTTAAAGAATATAGTGAATCTAAAATAATAATGAGCAATCAATTTAAAATAAAGATACAACATTTTTCCCTACCTTCCAGTTTACAATGCATTTCTAGGTTTATACCATCTGAAGTGTTGTGCATATAATAAATTGTAAGTTTTCTGAAAGGAATTTGAAAAAAATAAATTTTGCAGAGAAAGCTGTGCTGTGTCCATATATTATAGAAATAGCCACTGTGTTAGAGGCAACAGTAGTTAAAGCCATTCAAATGCAATTAGTCTTCAGACTTTCAGAGTAAGAGATTTCCAACTCCAGTACACTAACTCAGGAGTTAATTACTAGCTTAAAAGTAGTTGAAGGCCATTTGCATTGTGTTCAGGGGACAGCTGCAGGCCAGTGTGAAAAACAGCTCAAGAGAACATCCATACACTGAGACCTACAAAGCTGTAGGGGCAAGGCTGCATGAAACCTTGAGGAGCTATTTCTCAGTCACACCATATTGTTGCCAGTACTTACAGCTGAAAGAGCCTGCCCAGAGTCTCAAGTGAAACTGTTGACTTAGAGTTGTTAACAATTTCGGAACACTTAAGGCTGTACTCTTAAACAGATGCTAGTGGTACATACCTTCAATCCCAGCATTAAGGAGGAAGAGACACTGGACAACGACAGGAGGACCGGAGCCATTACAAGGTCCCCTTTAATTTCTGGAGGTCAGGACTCTATCCCTGCCTTGGCAAGATTAGAATTGCCACAACCCTTCTAAATGCCTGCTAACACAAAGTCTTGGGTCTCTGTGGAAAAATACTGAAACAGATGGCTATAAGCTATTCTAAACAAGCAGTTTTTGTGGAAATCTACCAGCCTGAGTAGTCATAGATCTTGTAAATAGGCAGCCTTGGTGGATAGTACCAACTTAGATAAGGACAAGTGAATCATAGGCAGAGTCATAGTGACCTGTCCCCTGAACCTTTACCCAGTTGATACCCTGTTCTGAAAGATATCTGTACTCCCCCTGAACACCTATGCTCCTGTGTCATCCCCTTCCCCACATCCTGCATCTTTGTGTTTATAACCCCTGTGTTAAAAAGTAAAAATTATGATTTGATAATAATAAAAAAAGAGAGAGAGACAAAAAAAGGAGGCAGAGGCCAACCTGGTCTACAGAGAGAGTTTCAGGACAGGTAGAACTACACACACACACACACACACACACACACACACACACACAACCTGTCTTGAAAAGAACCACATTCCCCCCAAAAAAGACTGGACTCTTGATAATGAATAGATAATGAATGTAAGACAGACATGTACATTGGAAACCAGGGGTAGAGAACTGTGGATTAAATGTCTTTGAGAGTGTCCAAAATGTCCATTTTAATCAGAGGCTTGATCCTCAGACTGGACCCAATAGTGATGGTAGAGGTGCTTAAGACATCAGCACTATTGAGAGATTCTTAGGTCATTAGAGATCATAACCTTAGAAGGGATCATGGGACCTCATTCCTTGTTCTGAGTTGCTGGATAAAATATAATATTTGCACCAGAGATGTTCCACTTTCTGCCACTTGCCATGAGGTCCTCGTGATGTTCTTGAACCTTTAAAGCTGAGTTTGATATGTTCTCTGTCTTCCTAGTAGCTGGTGCCAGACATTTCTATATAGCAATGAAAAGCTGATTAACACAGTATAGATGCAAGGGTCCCAGAAAAATACCCACAAACTGAATTTAACAACACATTCAAAGGTCATGTGTTATAACCAACTTAGATTTATCCTTGGGATGCAGTCATTTGGCAAATAAAAATCAATTGAGGTGACATACTACATTAATAAAACTAGAGATTTACTTAAACCTATATGGGTATCTCAAAAGAAGCAAAAAAGAAAAATTGAGCATTTAGCAAAAAACTCAAAGGTCTTTTCATGACATATTATTATAAGAACTGAGGCAGACATGAATGGAGGAACGAGGCTGCTATAGAAAGCCACTTCTTTTGTAACAAGATATATATCCATCCAGTGAGGGGGAGTTAGGCATCAGGTAATGAAAGAAATTGTAACTGTATCCTGCCACCTGTGTCTCCTGATATTTAAAATGCTTCTTTATGGCTAGAAAGCCTAATAATATGAACATAAAGACAATCAATTAGACCATAGGACAGATTAGGGAACTGAGAAATAAACCTAGGTATGAACCGTTAAATCATCTCTAGAGTGTCAAGTCTATACAGCAGGGAACAGAAAGTATGGTTTTCTAGTATGGAGTGAAAACCGGTGACTCTCAAGGAACCCTCCAGGCCATCCATTAGATAAGACCGCTGAGACATCCAGCCCTGTGGGATGAACCCCTCCAAAGTGAAGCTTGTAAGCTTAGATTTTTCAAAACCTACTTTAATTAGGGTTCTTTAATGCTTCAGCCTCCCTTCTAGCCCACCACCCACCAGAGGTGGGTGAAAAGAGAGGTTACTAGGAAGTGGGGGTTGTGGACCTATTTAGAAATAGTTTTTTGGGGTGATTCTAATCTTCATTGTCAGCAGTACAGTCCACTAGAGAACACTAAACACAAATCAGCAGCAGTAGTCAAGTTCAGTCAGCAAACACCAAACACAAATCAGTAGCAGTGGCTTGATCCAGAAGAAACTGAGAGGCTCTACCGACTGGCTTGAGTCTGCAGAAGGGGTAAGAAAAAGTCAGAATATCACCAGATTTTCTTTGGTGCATTTCTTCCTAGAATGTCACGACAAGTGAAGGCCAGCAAAAAAAGCAAGGTGAACCAATGCAAGAGCATCATCCACTGTCTGCTGTGTCATACTTGCATCCTTTCCAAACATCACACATCCTCTCAAGCATCTACCCTAGCAAAACACCACATGCCCTTTCACCAGACAGCTTCCAGAAAAACATCACATGACACAACTGAGTCTCCAATGAAACCAGAAATTCCCACTTCAGAAGCTAGCCATTGTTAGCCTACCCAGCACATTTAATGTCAGTCAATCTAATAAATCCCCTTTGAAATGTGCATTCACTCTATGGGTTCTTAGTCAGAATAAAAGTCTATTGTAGAAGATTCTATCTACAGTTCTACTGTCTAGCAACATGCCTTCAGTCAACAATCCCCCACTACCATTAGTGGAGAGAGTTCGTGTCATATATATTTTTACTGCAATTAAAACACATAGCCCAAACAAGGAGACTTCAACATCCAAATTTACCCATGTGTCATTCTCTAAGAAGCTCTACGGAGATGTTGTTAGGGTATTAATAAATTACAGCCTTATGGCTAGCAGATCCTAAGCTCGGATTGTCCTTTGGAACTGCCTGGCATAGAAGTCCTCTACTGTGCTGTTGAGAAACATCATCTAGACACATATGTAACTGCCTTAGTTGTGGATTCTATTGCTAAGGGATTGTTTTGCCACCATGACCAGAAGCAACTTGGGAAAGAAGGGGTTTATTTCATCTTACAGTTTCTAGACCATCACTAAGAGAAGCCATGCAGGAACTCAGACAGGAACCTGGGGGCAGGAGCTAAGCCAAAGACCATGGAAGAGTGCTGCTTACAAACTTGCTCCTCATGGCTTGTTCAGCCTCCTTTCTTATAAAACTCTGGACCTGTCCAGGGGAGGTGTCATCCACACAGAGCTGGACCCTCTAATAATCCAGAAAGTACTTTATAGACTTGCCTACAGGCCATACTGATCATCTAAAGGAAGCATTTTCTCAGTTAAGTTTCATCCTCCCTGCTTTTGTCAGCTTGAGAAAAACCAAACCAACCAAAGAAACAAACAAAAATAACAAAAAAGGCAAGGAAAGCAACCATGACCCCTCCAGAGAGCTTCTCTTTTCACCTTCTCTCGTGAAAGGTTTCTTCCAGGTCCACTGCATAGACTCTTGCTATAAGGGTTTTCTCAAGTGACTTTGGCCATGGTCTTTGTGGTTGTCTTTTTTCTAATACCCAAATACCCAGCATACAATGTTGATCTAGAGCTGCCAAATGCTTTAGCAGTGACCCTGAAGGACTGCTGTTAGGTAGTGGAGAATTTAAGGAGGCAATAGCCATAGAAAGAACAGTCAATGCTGCCCATCGAGTGATCACAGTGCATTTACAAGAAAATAAACACTATGTGACTCATCTGGAGGGTGAAGAGAAGTGGACATGGCAAGGTGAATCATGGAATCCTTGTGCCAAGCTACACTCAACAATCATATCAGATCAGGTCATGAGAGATATCTCAGTCCTGGAGACATCTTTGTACTTCCTGAAGTATAATTTAGTCCCTGGAGGCACAATATATTATTGTACTAACATCTGTTGTCAAGGTTTACACAATTAGACTTGATTTAGCCAAAGCTCTGAGAAACAAAGAGAGACTGTATGAGAAAGCAGGGTCATGTTTCTATTCCTAGATGCAGTGATGTTAATGTTCATGCTTTCACATCAAAACAAGCATGGTGAATTCAGGGTTATAAACATGAAGCATTGTGGGAGAAGTACCTGAATATCCTTTATTCAATGAGAACTTAATAATGGTAAGGGTATACAGATTTTCTTCATGTGTTAGCCTCCACCTGACACATGACCAAACTTTCATCAAAATCCAAATACCTTGGTGTTCCTGCTGCCTCTTCTTTCCTTACTGCATTTGTCTTTCCTTATTGAATCTGAGTCTTTGACTTGTTCATATCACTACTGTGGTACTGACTATATGTGCTGTGGCTAGTTGCTAGTCTCCACTAGACAGAAAGCATCATTGATGCAGAGAATACACTGTGTCCATGGGAAATCCCCATCACATGGGGACATATGCTTTCTTAGGATATAAAAGGCCAGTACACACTGTTTTGCTTCACTAGCTGTGAGCTGCTACCACACCCCTTGCTTTTCAGCAGATCGGGAGAACAAACACGAGTACCACAAAAAGTGTTAATCCCTTTTGGTCCTAAAATAGAATAATATTTCATATATCTCTTCTAGTAAAATATGGTTCCCTGTGCTGTTTTATAAAAATGTTGTGCACTTGCATTATAGGATTATCCTTTTGAAATTTACTAAATATTGACTTTTGTTTTATGAAGAAGAATTTTATTAAGAATATTCCATGCTGTCATTGAGATTCATTCCTTGAGCAAAAGATGCTGGACATCTATTATATAACTGGAGGGAAATGGTGAGTTTGATGAAGCTTAGAGACTAGCAAGAAACATAAGATGTGTCTTGTCAGAATATTCCTCATTACTCAATTTCTCTCTCCATCTTAGCAAAGTGACAATTGGGAGGAATGGTGGCAAATGTGGTCTGGTCCCCTTGCCTTTAACAATTGTCTCCTTCAGCACAAAAACAGGCAAAGGTTGAAAGGAACTTGCAGTAGTAAGATCCAACTCACTAACTAGCCTTACAGTTAGGTAGCAGCACAATCTCTCTCCTTCAGTATTCTTATTAAAAAAAAATGTTCATCTGCCCAGCCCAATATTGTATTGATTTTCTTCTCCCTCACTGTAAGTTAGGATACTCAAGAGAAGACTTCTTGCCATCCTGCGCACCATTGCCACTCAGTTTACTTTGCCATATCTCTGAAAGAGGACAGTCCTTGTTCTGGCTCATTTTATCAGCTTGGCAGGGAGTTTTTTCCTTCATATATTTATTCAGAAATCCTGTCTTTTGGTTATTGCTTTTTCTCCTCATGTTCTGTCCTCAGAGGAGATTTTGCATATTTAATTTTCTTCCCAGACCAAGCCTTCTCAGTATCTTTCATCCTCTTCTGATTTTTGATGTGCAATGTGGTTCTTCTCTGATGCTCACACAAACGTTTGGCCTGGGTCTAAGTTTTATGGATGCAGGAAAGCAGCAGTGATGTCAATAATGATCTGAACATGGGCCAGTATGTACTACTCACCATCAAACCAGGAGGGTAAGATGGCGGTCAGTGGCAATTTGTTTCCTTCACCTTTGCCCAATGAACGTGAAAATTCTAATTCAGTACATATACATACAGAAATATTAAAGTTATATTCTTTAAAATAATAAAATGGTTTTATTATTTTATTGGAAATAAAGATGGTTGACGTTCTTAAACTTTAAACCCAGAACTAAATAACTTTTTAAACCATGAGTAACCATAAATAGGTCCTCCCAATCCTAATTGACAATTACTTTTCTTTTGTACTTCCCTCCTTGTTGTAAGTTTCAATGAAATTATGGTTAATTTTTAGATATTAGTTCTCTGTCATCTGAGCCACACAGATCAAGCCAATAATATTTGGCTTCATAGAGCTGCAGGTATCATGTCAGACTCTAAACTACTCAATAAAATCAGCCCCATTTCTTGAATATGGATAAAAATTTATCTATTCCTCCAGCAGAAAGAGTATCATCTTACAAGAATAGGGTCTCTGATATTAAAGGAATTGGAGAAGATTGGAGAATTTTCTGAGAATGGCTGATCATGCATTCTGTTATTCTCTTTCATATGAAAATGTTTTAACAGACACTGAAGAATTACAGGAACGAAATGCAGAAGGCAGTTGGTCTTTTTGCAAGGAGGATTAAAAAAAATTCTGGCATATCAAAAATGAAAATCACTATGGGACTTTAATGACCAAATATTTAATGTCCAAAAAATTTAATAAAGACTTGCTGATTTCATTCCTTGACATTTTTTTCCATTGTGTTCATAATGAAGGCTGAGATATACACAGGGTTTAAGTACAGTCAGATAACAAGAAAGAATTAAACACAAAATTCCATCTACCACTGACTGAATCATTTTCCCACACCAGGAACAATATCGACCTCACACTACTCTGCATGATAAATAAAACATTAGCATGAGTTATAGGTCCTCACATAAGTTGGTGCTATATTGTCAACTTAATTTTCCATCAAACTACTTCACCGTCTTAAATTGGAAATATGTCCTCCTAAAGGGCTCATGTGCTGGACAGCTTGGTGTGCAGGCAGTAACACTAAGAGGAATCAATTGTGTAACTTTATAAAAATTTAAGTTTCACATATTGATACTGAATCATTGCTGGCTTTACTTAGTTTCTATGTTAAGATGCATTTTAAAGCCGGGCAGTGGTGGCACACACCTTTAATCCCAGCATTTTGGAGACAGAGGCACATGGATTTCTGTGTTCAAGGCCAGCCTGGTCTACAGAGTGAGTTCCAGGACAGCCAGGGCTACACAGAGAAACCCTGTCTCAAAAAACAAAACAAAACAAAAATAAAAACAAACAAACAAAACAAACCAAAGATGCATTTTAAAACCTTAGCAACTGTGAAATTACAGAAACGACAGTTTCACGTTCTCAACCAAATAATTTAGGTGTCCAAATATCTTTATAGAAGTGTTAATTTGTGGGCATGTCAGTGGAGTGTGTGTGCAGGAGAGAGAGACAGAGACACAGAGAAAGAGAGACAAAGACAGAGAGACAGAGACAGAGAGAGTTTAAGAACATGGGTATGTGGAGACTAGAGGTCGAAATTTGAGTCTTCTTCTGTCACTCTCTGCCAAGGACCAAGTCAGTCTCTCCCCACCAGCAGTTCTCCATTTTAGAGACTACTGAGCCTAGAGCTAGACTGATTGGCCAGAATGATCCTGGGATCCACTTGTCTGATCTACACCAACACCTGGCTTCTACATGGGTACTGTCAGTCTGAAAAAATGTATTTGTAATGTATATGTCTATGTCTTATATGTCTTCATGATTATATAGCAAGGCCTGAGAACAGGAGCTAGCATCTGACAGGTAAGTTTGTACTGCAGTGGTTGGCAAAGCTACCATTCATTCCCTGTGATATTGAAGTGACACACAACAAACTGTCAGGGAACAGAGAAATACTGAGGTTGGTGTAGGGGTGGGCAATGGGGGTAGCTGCACCAGGCTCGGGATCTAACCACTGAGATCCTTCAGTCAAGAAGACTCACAGTAGTGAAGCCAGAACAAGAGAACCTGACCTGGGAGCTGCTGGCACCAAGGTTCTTGTCCATGCTGGACTTGCTCCCAGGACAGGTGGAGTCATGGTCCCTGAGGGAACAGGCAATGTAGACAGAGATGGAGGATGAGTGGTCCCAGCGGCTGCAGATTTTGGAGTTAGAAAAGAAAGACAGGTAGGTAGCCCATTCATTGCAAAGCACAAAGTAGCTTAGCACAAATTAATTAAAGGTATGGAAGTTTTAGCTGGGCCTGGTAACACAGGCCTTAAACCTCAGCTGCTTAGTAGAGAGAGGTAGAGAGATTGCATCTTCATGAACTATTTGTGTTACAGAGTGAGTTCCAAGCTAGCCTCCACAACTTCCTTACATCCCACCTCCTGATCAAAGGAAGGCTGTTGATAAACTTTGGTCACAGTTAGGTGTTTTGCCATGCATAATACCTTTGGATAGCATTTGGTCAGCCTAACCTACTTGATATTTTTTTTTTTTTTAGTTTTTATTATTTTATTAATTGTGCAATCATCACGAGATAATAGACTTAATTAACGCATGTTGGTATCATAAGCAAGAGAAGCATCCAATGATGAAGACTTCCAGAATTTTAAAGAAAGTCTTTTTTTCCCCCAGCTACAGTGCCCACTAAGGATCAAATTATCCAAAGTTAAATATACAGATCTTAGTCATGCTTGCAATGTTCTGCCTGAATAAGCCTGTCACATTGGATACTGTGATTAATATTTCAACATCATCAATCATTTCTAGTTAGTAAAGCTTTACTTTATAAATGCTCTCAAGTCAATGATGTCATGAGACCGATTTTTTTTCTAAATACATTCCAAGTGAATTCAAAGAATAATCATAAGAACTTAAAATAAACTTGAAACAAAATAGAAATTACAGGGAACAATGATAAACATAAATTACTTCCTCTAAGTAGACATACTTTTATGTGCAATCTGCAGAAAATTCCTAACCTGGAAGCCAATTGAATAATGCTAAATCACATTTAAAATATCATCTCATCTCTGATATATTCTTCTCTTATAATCTTGTTAAGATGTTACCATTTGAAAAATTCTGATAGTACATTCAAGAATGTGATTTTTGTAATAACAGTTCTGTCCACACAGTCTCTGTGATGAAAGGTAGATTATTCTAAATATAATGGCCATTTAGAAATAGATGCATTTTTCATCTTCCTGTGACTCACTTCCCCATCATAGCAAGCTTGGTGCTTTTTCTCCCTCTCATTTGAGATGGTTGTCAATAGCTCCAGGGGAAGAGAGCAAAGAAGCCAATATTCTCTGTAAAGGTCAATCTTAGTCATAGATGAAAGAGATGGACATCGGGGGTTTAGGGATATAATTTAAGAGGTATCAAGATAGGTTTCTAGTCCCCAAATATTTTCTCATTAATCCAAAATTTATAGATGGAGTCACTGTATAGATGGAGTTGTTAGGAGGATTTTAGACATCCGAGCCTCATGCAAGGCAGAAAGATTTGATCCTAAGTAATTTAACTTCTGTGAATTCTTAAATAAATGTTTGTGAAATAAGAGAACTTAGCTGAAAGTGGTGTAAACTTTTGGTTAGGCGAAGCGTGGCAGAGGCAAAAGGACTGAATTCGTTCAATGACTGTACCCCCTATAAAAATGCTTAACTAAGAGCTGGAAATGTAGAGGCCACTCCGATGTTAGTTGTCAAAAATATCTCAAATTCTGAGAGTAAAGCAGAAAATTCTCATGACAGATACTTCATGTGCACATAGCTGTGTGTCTGTCAAATGGATGAAGGGACACTAATGAGGCTAAAATCCGTTTAGGATTGCATTCTGCTTTGAGACGCTCTGGTCCTATGAAAGTTAGTCACCCAACAACGTGAGGTCCTCACAGTACCCTCCTGCAGCTATTCTGGGGAGGAAGGGAATATCATTTTGCCATTCTGGGTAAAGATATGGAAAGCTTTTACTCTCAGGGGTAATTCAATTCAATTAAAGTTACATGCCTGACACCCAGAATGGTAGCTTATCAGGAAAGGTATTTGGGACATGAATTGGGACTTGGATTGAGTAATGTATTCATTAGTGGATTCACAGGAATGAAGCTTTTAATTAAATAAATCATAAGATGTGGTTGAGATATTGGAAGATCAGCCCACAAACAATGTGTATACAGGTTACTGAGAAAAGGCAAACATAAAGTGTTCTTAATGCTGTCTGTGCTCCTGTAATTGATGTGACAGAAAGCCTGTGACAAGCAGACTCGGGAGATAATAACACGAGGCAAATCATGATGCATTGCAGGTTAGGTGAAGAAGTAGCCTGAAGGAATTATGGGAAATCTCCAAACAATGAAAAATAGAAAGCCAGCCAAGGAGTCCTCAAGGAGTCACCCTCCTTGCCATTGGTGAGAAATGGAAAGAAGGGGCTAGAAAACACATTTAAAGTGAAAATGCAACACACAACTCAAGAAATCAGATATAAATCGGAGAAGCCAATCAAAGCCCAGTTTGTCTTTAGTTGATCCCTGCATCCCCTAACTCAATACAGACGTCTGCTAGTACACAGCACCCAGAAACTGTGGCATAGTGCTTTCATAGTTTACAGTCCAAATGCAAGGGTCTTTCTCTCCATTATTCAGCTCAGATTCCAAATCCAGGACTTAATAATCACTGCCCTCTAGAGAATCACCAACAAAACGAATGAGAGAAAGATGTTGAATATGGACAATTACAGCTTATGTAGATCCTTGTAATTAACTTCAATTTAAATGAGATTATGGTATCTGTCTGATACACAACAGTTCGTGATCTTTCTCGCAGATACAAATGAATTTGCTCATATTACTCCAGGAAGCTATGGTGAACCCTAACATACTGGATTTCCTTAGGAATGGGTTCACTGGGCATCCAATTCCAGATCCCAACATTTCAGATTCCCCATTTTCCTTATCATGTAGCCACTACATAGTAGAGCATTTTGAATCCCATGTCAGCTTCCCTTAGCCCATTGGTGGGCTTACCCAAAATAAAGAGGCATCACCCTTAAGAAAAGGAAAGCTGCTGTGCAAATTCAAACATTCCTCCCTGAGGTCTTCAAATAGAAGAATTCAATTTTGCAGAGAAGCAAAAATGAATGAAAGGAAATCTTTAAACCCTTGAAAGAAACCGCCTTGCTGCACCTATCATTTCTAACCTGGAGATAATTTTGGTCTTGCTAGAACTGCGGCTGAAACAGTCCAGTATTAGCTTTATGTGTTATAACTTTTCCAGATAATGTACAGAGATCAAATGGAGTTCAGTGGTGAAGTGCTTGTTCAACCTGTGAAAAGCCTGGGTCAACCCCCAGTACTGCAAAAACAACCAGTTTTTTTTTTTTAAGAGTATTTACAAAAATCTGTATGCATTCACAATATAGACAGATAGACAAACATACATACACTCATATTCACACATAGTCACACATGGTCATACATATATACACACTCATACATACATGCATATACATACACACTCATACACACTCTCCCATGTACTCAGCCATTTACATACACACACATGCACACTCACATATACATTTGAAGGTTTTATGTGGACACTACAAACTTTCAAAAAGACATAATAAAACACAGATATTATTAAAAAAAACTACATGCATGTAAGTTGCATGTAAAATACCATTTACATGATGCATAGAATGAATGCATGTGCAGCATATATTTAATAAATAAATATTTGTATAAAATGTATGTACAATATATATACATATACAAAATACAGTAGACAGCAAAGATTTCCCTGTGTATCTCCATGGGACTGAACCATATATACAAACGTCACTTCAAGTTTCTTTGACTTTTTATAGGAGAAGTTTTATAACCCAAGCCAAGACATCTGTCCTGCAAAATGACAGTCCCATGGATTTCTGCCTGGCTATTTGCCTCCAGCTTGGAATTTAAAAAACAAGTCTTGATGATTTACACGTAGAGCAGAATGTAGCCTTGACAGATTCCTATAAATAAAGGGAAGTCAGACCTTTCACGCAGGCAAGCCACGAGAAATCCCCCTGCAAAATGACTGTAGAAACTTGGTCTACACTGGCATGCGTGTAAGTCTCTTAACAAGAAGAAATAAATACATTTGCAGTTTTCACTTTCTAAGACAAGCATACAGAGCACCAGGGTCCCCTGCAGCTCCCTTTTGGAAATGTAATGCTGACTGGGATGAGTTTTCTTCCAATGTTATACTTTCTGAAATGTGCTAAGATGACTGTTTCTTTGTTGGGGGCCGACTTTTAGCAGAAAGCAGCTATCAGCTTTGCAGCCATCTTGAGCCATATACCCTGACATGAGACTTGGATTACAATAGCCTACAACAGCTGAGCACACTCTGTTAACATTTTGCTTTGGATACCCAGGACTTTCCTTGGATGAGATTAAAGGTGTGTGAGATTAAAGGTGTGTGACTTAAGAGTGTGATTTAGAGATCAGATTTAGAGACAAGACCTAAGGGCATGATTAAAGGTGTGACTTAGAGGCGTGGCTTAGAAGTGAGACATATAAAAGGCAGAGACAGACGGCAGAGAAATAGACTCTTTAGGGAGACTCTTTAGAGAGTACAGCTGGGAACAAGACACATTATTGAGTACAACTAGGAACTCCAGACTTGGGACTTGGACTAAGAAGAGAGACTGAAGAATAAATGGGATTGAATCACACTCTGTCTGGTCTCCATTCTTCGAGTCCGTCCTCACTCTCTCTCTCTCTCTTGCTGAACCCCGACCCGCGGACCAGAGCAGCAGCTTGGGCCAGGATACAGTGGCCACCCCAAACATGGGGCAGCCCGGACTTCAACATTTTGCTCCGGTCACGACATTTCGTTAAAGGGGATCAGCCCTTGAACAATTCAATTCCGCAGTGGGACCGTATTAGCTAAATGAGGCTGCTCGTGGCTGCATCAAATCACCTAGGGGTAGTGATAAAATGCCCCTTTCCTATTCTTTAGGTATGAAAGAGACTGCATTCCTAGCAAGTATCCCATAGGATACTGATCTTGACCAACAGACAAGACACTATGTACTAAAGCACTAGATATTTTTTTAGCTATAGTTACCAGTTTCTATTCTCTCACAATCAGCAAGCACTAATGTAACACTGGCTGTGGGCCAATCATTCTGCCTTCCTGAAATGTTAATTTTATTGTATTTCTCACTTTCTCCTCCTCTTTCTCCTTCTTGAGATGTCTCTCTAGATAGCCTAGGCTAGCCTTACACTTACTGCTTATCCTAGGCTGACTTTGAACTTGTAACCTTACTGCCTCAGCTTCCCCGGTGGTAAAATTGCAGATATATACCACTGTGACCAACACACCATCGTGTCTGGCTTCCAAGCAGCTTTTTAATGTGTTTATTTTTCCTCATATTTCACAGATGCCATTTGGTTATGGAAGATAGTTGGGAAATGCCATTCTAAAAACTCCTAGTTAGGAATATTCATCAGACCTGAGCATTCTAATGCCTAAAGTTACATTTTTCCTCTGTCCCATCTAAATGCTGTTGGAAATAAATCTCAAAAAGTATTACTGCAAGGAGTACCTCCCCTCCTTCCTCCTGAGCAGTACAAAGACTCAGCCAGGCAGGTCAGTTATCAGACTCAGTCACGTGTTCATTTTCATGGAGCTTCTGAGTCTATCTTCAAGGTAACAAAGCCCCATGAAAAAAAAATGATGGCCTTCAAGGGTGAACCTGATGTGGTTTAAGGCACAGTAAGCTCCATCTATTTGTGTGATCTGGGAGAGTTGTGCCAACTCCTTGTGTTCTTCCATGTACATCTAGATGGGTGTGCTAGGTTTCCATCACTATGAAAAATACCCAAGAGAATAAATTTAAAAGAAAAACATGCTCATGTTAATTCATTGCTGTAGAGATTTCTGTCCATGATCACTCAGCCAGCTCTGTGACTCTGGGTACCGTATAGAATATCCGGAGTTCATGCCTGCTCATGGAAGCTCAGAAGCAAAAAGGAAGCCCCAGTATCCCCTTCAAAGACATAATTCCAATGACCTAACCTCCTCCCACTAAGTCCTTCCTACTAAACATCCCAACCTTCTCTTGATGGTGTCATGGGCTGGGGACAGAGCTAACCTGTAGGCTATGGGAGGCCTTGAGATCAAAACGTTAGCAATGAATTAGTAACCTTCTGTTTCTTGAACAGCTAATTTTTTTTATTTATTTATTTATTTATTTATTTATTTATTTATTTATTTATTTATTTGGTTTTTCGAGACAGGGTTTCTCTGTGTAGCCCTGGCTGTCCTAGAACTCACTGTGTAGACCAGGCTGGCCTCGAACTCAGCCCAGCAAAACTTTTTTCCTTCTTTTTTTTCCCCCATTAGACGCGGGAGGAGATGCACAGGATTCGAACCCGCGGGTCAGAGAAAGAGCGCAGAGGGCCCGCCCCCTATGCAGGAGGACGCCTTACGGGCTGCGCCACCACCGGTTCGCTCAGCTAATTGTTAAGAACCTGTGATATGCTGGGTATTGTTCTAACACTTGAGATAAATCAGTGAGCAAAGGAAATGGGATTTACCTTGCTAGGCAGAAGACATAGTGGGTGGGAATAACACACGGAAATAGATGCTCATCTATGTACCTGACTCCCACTCCCCAAAAAGCCAAAAACTAGTAGCTTTATTTAGTATCTTCTCACTCTTGGCTGTCTTCCAGGTAGGCCTTAGGTAATACAGACCCGTCGTTTCTGTAAACTCCACAGGGACTCTCCCTTGCGTAAAGCATACTACATACTAGGCTTGGCTTGGCGGGAAGAGTGTGAGGCATGTCTAAACTTACTGAGTACTCACAGCTGCCCCCAAAATAAGGTTGCTGCTTTCCTGTTTACAAGGATGATAACACCATTGCTCGGAGCTTGGGGATGGCGGGGGGGGGGGGGGGACCAAAAACAAAAATAAAAAACAAGAGATCCTCAAAACCATGGACCTGATGAATAGTGAAGCTGAACACTAACCCCAGAGCTTGTCCCTGGGTCTCCTCAGCAGCACTTCTTAGGAGCAATGAAATCCCAACCATTCGAAAGAAGCCCAAAGAGTTCCATCTCAAACACTGAGGAAAGCTGCAAGCTGGGGATTAAGTGGGTTGGTTCTGCCCTCTGGTGGAAACTCAAAGAGGGACAGAACTAACTAAGAGACCATTAGCTACAACAGGAAGAAAATAGTAAGTCACCCCACATTCTCAGCTCTTCAAAAGTTTGGGACACTTAAAAAAAAAAAAAAAAAAAAAAAAAAAAGGACAGGAAACTCTAAAAGCAACACTTAAAGAATATAAAGTGAGTTTCCAAGTACCTCATACAACACAGATTTCCCCCACGTTCTGTAGAGTGAAAAATTATAAAGGCCATTTTATGAAATATGTGTAAATTTATCGCCTTAGACCTTGGGCAGAAAAGCACCTGCCAGCAGGTTTGGGCCCATCTAATTAGTTACAGAGGAGGGGGGGTTACAAGACAAAGGCCTGTTAAGAACATCCCAGAAACTGGCTGGCCAAGGGAGGAACTACACCCTGCCCCATGGTATGGCCTACTAGTGTTCAAAAAAAAGTAAAACAACCAATCCTGTGCACCCGCGCGAAAGTTCGCTTTTTCCCCACCCCGCCCATATATAAGCGCTAGACCCCTGAGCCACGAGGTCAGTCCCTCTATCCCCTATGTGAGATATGGGGATATGGGCTGGCCCAGAGCTCTGATTTAATAAACCACCTCATGTGCTTTACAGCAAGACGGTCTCTCGTGTATCCTTTGGGTGCGTGCTATCCTGTGACTTAAGTGGACCTCCTTTCTGGGGAGTCCCGGACCTTTCAGTTCTAGCCACACAGGCAAAGAACCAAAGGGAAAGGAAACGAGGTAACATTTGGAACAATAAAAAGCAGAGGTTGAAATTTTGCTAGAAATACTAGAGATTATTCTAAGCAAAACGGGTTTTGTTAGTATTGAAGAGACATGGTCGTGAGTCTACAGAAATGAATTGTTAAAAAGAAATGCTGTTGCCGGGCAGTGGTGGTGCACGCCTTTAATCCCAGCACTTGGGAGGCAGAGGCAGGCGGATTTCTGAGTTCGAGGCCAGCCTGGTCTACAAAGTGAGTTCCAGGACAGCCAGGACTACACAGAGAAACCCTGTCTCGAAAAACCAAAAAAAAAAAAAAAAGAAAGAAAGAAAGAAAGAGAGAGAGAGAGAGAGAGAGAGAGAGAGAGAGAGAAAGAAAGAAAGAAAGAAAGAAAGACTGTATTCTTTTCACTATCCAGCCTGAGTTCTTAAGGCCGATGAGTACCCAGGATGATGCCCCCAACTGGCCTTACTGGCACTCTGCACTCCTTCCTGTCAGCTCCCCAATAGGAGCCTGTGTGGAATAAGACATCACCTCTTCACTCACCAAGCTAGTCTAACACCACAGGTGTCAAACGTAAGATGACTGCTGCAAACCGGCAACAGCACGGGGTTTCTTGGACAGCCCCTACACGGATACATTTCTGTGCTCCAGCAGCTAAGAAGAGTGGAAAGGGCCGTACATTCCTCTTCCCTCTTCTCCTCAATCACAGACATGCCAACATCCAAATTTCGCACAGGCCAGCGGGCTCTCCAAAAGACTGCTGCTATTTCTTGGAGTGGTAATAGACCATCACCTTCAACCACTCTCTTAGGCTAAGCGTTCCCTTGTCTCTTCCCAACTGGGTCCCAACAGAATATAGGGATGGCATAGATATTGCTTGTGTATCTGTATCCTGAGAATCTGTGGCTTTGTGTAAGCGTTGGTTTATCTGAGGGGAAAGGATATGTTCGCCTCCGTCTTGGGTCTAGCACGTCAGTTCTGCAGTAGCCTGACCCAACAATGCTCTCCTCACGTTTCCTCTGACGATCTTCTTTACTTCCTTAAAGCACTTTTAATCCACCCTCTACAACAAGGAAGTCAGTTATGGATACAACGGAAATACTTTTGCTTAGAAAGTACTAGCCAGTGTGGTTAGTAATAAACACCTAAGGCATCTAATACTATCTGTTATGAGGTTTGAAAGCTGGGTAATCTGATAGAACCGGACATGGGCTTTGCATTTGACATTACCCAGCAGGCTAGCATTGTATACAGAAGGAGCTCAATAGATGTTCTAACTAAGGACAAAGGAATAACTTTTAAAAACTAAGGTAGCATTTTGAAGGCATTAAAAAGTTCACTACCTCCATCCATAGTACAGCACATTTTTTATCTGGCAGTAAGTCTATTTTCTCTTGTCATCTTATTGAAGACAAAAGGCTTTTTAGTTTCCAGTAACACAGTAATACAGATGAGAGAAAATTCAACACGGGATTATTCTGGCTGTAAAAATCACAGAGTCATTGGAGGGGATTCCTCCATTTTGACTATCATAAATAACAAGGTAGTCATAATAACTAACATTTGGACCATAAGAAACTGGTATGGTGCCGGGCGGTGGTGGCGCACGCCTTTAATCCCGGCACTTGGGAGGCAGAGGCAGGCGGATTTCTGAGTTCGAGGCCAGCCTGGTCTACAGAGTGAGTTCCAGGACAGCCAGGGCTACACAGAGAAACCCTGTCTCGAAAATCAAAAAAAAAAAAAAAGAAAGAAAGAAAGAAAAGAAAAGAAAGAAACTGGTATGGTAGTTACATTTAATTACTTACGTTACAATTGTTTAGTGTTTCTCTTGTATTTTCTAGTTTAATCATTGCGCCAATAGTATCAAGTAGGCCATGTTCCCTTTTCTATATGCTATGAAAACAGTTTATTCATGTTAAAAAAAAAAAAATCTTGTCCAAGGTTAAATAGTGAGAAAGAAGTTGAAGCCACAAGTATCTGATGAGGAGGAATCAGGTGCCAGCACTGTGCCATAGGAGCTTTGGAAAAACAAAATCTCACTGTACTCAGGAGAAATGGCTGAGAGTGCTTGCTACTCTTGCATAATAGGACCAGAGTTCAGAGTCAACAGCCATGTCAGGTGGCTTATAGCTGCCTGTAGCCTCAGCTCCAGGGGATCGTATACCTTCTTCTGATCACCAGAGGTATCCCTCTTCCCTCCACACACATACATGTGAGTAATACATACATGTACACATATAAATAAAGGTAAAGTAAAACCTCTCAGTGTACACCTAACTTCTAACCCCATCTCTTCTATTGTAGATAAACTTACCTTTTACACGGTAGCAACTCAGAATTACATTAGCAAAACATAGTGGGTATTCAGCCTCAGTGTTGACTTAAGATTTTTTTAGATCCCCCTTTGCTCATTTTTCTAGTTGGTGTACTCTCACTGACATGTCTATTGAATAAAATGACTTTTTAAAATATTTTTTTATTTTTAAAGGTTTATTTATTTATTTATTTATATGAGTACACTGTAGCTGTCTTCAGACACAACAGAAGAGGACATGGAATCCCATTACAGATGGTTGTAAGCCACCATGTGGTTGCTGGGAATTGAACTCAGGACCTCTGCAAGAGCAGTCAGTGCTTTTAACTGCTGAGCCATCTCTCCAGCCCCAATGTTTTCTAATAAAAGAAAAAAAAAAAAAAAACACTTGAGCTCTGAACGCTATGGTCCTCTATCTTGACATATCAGTTATGGTGCCAGAAAATACTTCTCTGGAACTCAGGAGAACTTCATAGTCTTTAATTAGCCAGTAAAACTAATATATGATTGTTTCAATCACAAGATGAAACGTGACCATCTGATTTTGTTTTGCTTTGAATGAACTCTCTGATATCTGGTGTGCAGGGTACATTCATAATGAATCTCACTTTGAAACTCGAAGAGATGCATTTCAACTGTCCTCTCTCTACATGCTGCTCCCACACTGGCTAGTATGGAGCTATACTTTGTAAGGAAGAAAGGCTTTCAAACATTGAACTGAAGAAGTAAGATTTAGCCTTCATGTCTAAGACTAAACGTTAAACTGTTTAAACTATAATTATCCATATATATATATATATATACACACATATATATACATATGTACTTATATATCGATATGTACGTGTGTGTGTGTACTTGATTTTCTAATCTGGCAACATAAATTGAGTAGAAAAGCAATACTATTCTTCCATCTTTTTTTTTTTTTTTTTTTTTTTTTTTTACATTAAATTCACAGGAACGAACATGCGAAAGGACAGTGTTGAAACTGCGCCATCTCGTGGTGAGGTGTTAAAACAGTTGAAGTAGAATTTGAAAAAAAGGGAGCAATGCCGTACAGTCAGGGTAGGAGAGAAAGGATTAGTCTCTTATTTAGTCTTCAGCGGGACCCTCGAGTTGTGTTTAAAAGGCACGGCCAGCTTCCTAGGCAGAGTCCTGAAAATATTCATCTCCTGGTACCCAATAGCACTCCCTACAGGGCCACTGGTGTGTTGCAAGTTAGTCTAAAGGCTAACCTGTGAAGACAGCATTTGATTCTATGAAAAGGGGAACACCAAGGTTTAAAATACCCATGAGTATTATTAGCACATGAACGCTAACCCATCATTCCCAGCATCCGATAGGAGAGTTGATGCAGGACTGCCAAATCTGAAAGGTCTTCATGAAGAGTTAAGTCTCAGTTAATCTGCATCTGCCGTCAAAGGGTTATTATCCAAGGGACACAAAATATTCATTCACCTCATGCTCTATCAGGATGACGAGACACAGGCCGTAGGGAGCACAGGCTGCTCTCTGGCTTGATCAGAGGGACTATGGAAGGGAGTCACCGCCAAGCTGAATGCCCAGCTCGGACCTCACTTAGCTACCGCCAGCCTCTTCCAAAAGTCGTGTGTGCTCTTACTCCAACACGCACCAATTAGGGAATCTTGTGGTCTAGATTTTATGCAGGTTCAATCCAGAGAGCCGGGTCAACCGAGTCTTACAAGAAGTTTCGGTAAGTTTTAAGCTAGCCCTTGGTCTTCCTTGGTCTTCCGTACAGAGACAGTGTGTAGCGTATCACCGCAACCAGGAAAGCGCTGCCATCTAGAAGTTATCTGTCTTCTTGGTACATCAAAGTGGGTTGAGATCAAGCTATGCAGCAAAATTCTAGCCAAACTATTCAGTAAAAGGTGGAGACCATGTACAGAGTCTGAAGTACAAAAGAGACCATTCTGACCACTCCATGCCGATCAATTTGGTAAACGTCAATCCTAGGGAAAGTTCTTGAGAGACTAATAAATTCAATCAAAGAGAAATGAACAAAAGTAGAAAACCCAAAGAGCCTTGTGCCTATTTTTAAAACACACAAGTA
This sequence comes from Arvicanthis niloticus, assembly GCF_011762505.2. Classification (NCBI taxonomy): domain Eukaryota; kingdom Metazoa; phylum Chordata; class Mammalia; order Rodentia; family Muridae; genus Arvicanthis; species Arvicanthis niloticus. The sequence goes on along the minus strand of NC_133436.1, from coordinate 14,194,267 downwards.
AATAAACACTTTCCCATGGCGAAAATTCCTGATCCAGACAGCTCTCCTGGTGTGTGGGGAGCCGACAGAAGGCGGCTATCATCCTTGCAGCCATCTTGAGCCATATACCCTAACAAGAGACTTGTTTACAACAGCCTACAACAACTGAGCACACTCTGATAACATCTTGTTTTAGATACCCAGGATTTTCCCTTGGGTGTGTGAGACTTAAAGGTGTGTGACTTAAGGGCGTGACTTAAAGGTGTGATTTAGAGACAAGACTTAAAGGCGTGACTTAGAAGTGAGACACATAAAAGGCGAGAGGCAGACAGAAGACAGGCACTTGGAAAAGACACTTGTATTTGAGAGAAACTTGGAAAAAGAACTTGGAACTGGAGACTTGGAACTGGGAAAGAGACTAGTAACTTGGAACTGGGAAAGAGACTAGCAGTTTAGAGCTGGAATTAGGAATTAGGACTTGAGACTTATTACAGCTAGAACTAGGATTAGGACTTGAGACTTGGTGCTTGGAACTAGGGACTTGGAGAGAAGAGAGACTGAAGAATAAATGGGATTGAATCATACTCTGTCTGGTCTCCATTCTTCCTCTCTGTCTTCACTCTCTTGCTGAACCCTGACCCTCGGACCGGAGCAGCTTGGGGCAGTGCGGGCTCTAACAATTTAGCATCCAAGGCTTTTGGCAGTGTGGGTTCCAACATTGATAGAGCGGTTTGCAACATTTTGGCCCCCAAGTGTGGGGCAGAGCAGTCTGAGACACTGGTGATTTCTAGATAACAATGAAGGAGAACAAACATTCCTGACCTACACAAATGTCCAGGAGACTGGAAAGGGGTTAGGGGGAGTACATCTCAGACACTGTAAGAAGTTACAGACCAACATTTCATATGCACACAACTTCAGTACTTCTCAACACACACATCATGTGCACATACACACTTGTGCACATGATGTGCACACATGTATGCACACACACTCTCTCACACATATATAGTTCAAGAATACAAAGAATAAATATCCTAACTAAGTGGACCATCAACATAGGAACATCCTCGAGTAAATAAATGAAGGCAAACTCATGGAAACAAAAAAGACAACTAACGTTGTTTTCTGTTTTCCTTAATATCTGGGGCAAGACAGAAACACCAACATTTTTTGCTGAACTGCAGGTTTTAAGTCTACAAGATGGGCCACAAAAAAAAGAAAGAAAAAAAAAAGAAAGAAAGAAAGAAAGAAAGAAAGAGAAAGGAAGAAAGAAAGAGGATAAAAGAAGAAAAAAGAAAGAAAAGAGAAAGACACAGGCTTATAGATTGATAAGAGAAATAAAGTTGTTTTGACTTGCTTAAGGCAAATCTACTAGAGATTCAGCTATAATTAACTGTATTTAATAAGGCTGCCAGCCAAAAGATAAATGTATTGCACTTTAGTATGTAAGCAACAAACCATTCAAAATGAAATAGGATATATTCACAGTATTATAACTAATATGGACTTTAGGGATGCACTTAAGGGTGTGTTATATATGTAGTAGACATATATAATGAAAAAAATAGTGTTGCTAAGAGACATGTTGAGTGATGTATATCAGACAAACTGCCATGCTCAGGACTGTTGAGACAGGGGTACTTGGCATATTAATATGGACCCTGTACTCCCGATCAAAACTAATGTGCACCAATTATAACATTTATGTAGAAATGCAAGCCATGACATAACTTGGAAAATGTTCAAGAAAAGTTAGAAAGCTTCCATTGTTAGATTATAAAACTTAACAGGGTGGTCCAGTGGAGTCCCAGAGGACTGCAATCAGTAGATAAAGGACATGTGTCAACAGTGCTGGGACAAGTGGAAACCCATTTCAATACACTCCTCCCACTATTCTCAGAACTGCAGACTAATCATTGACTCCAAACACACACACACAAAAAGTATACACAGTTGGACTGGCAAGATGGACTCAGCTGGTAAATGTGCTTGCTGCCAAGCCCAATGACTAGAGTTCAATTCCTCGGCCCCACTGATACCAGGAGAGAACCAACTTCCAAAAAGCTGACTTTTGACCTGCACATCTATGCCCTACAGCAGGCATCTACCCCCGACCCCCAAATTAATGTAAAACTTCTGAAAGGGAAGGTGGAAGAAAATTGCCGTGTAAGTAGACTAGATAATTTTCTTAGCTACAACAGGAAAAACATGACCTGCAGAAGGGAAATCATTTGGAACAATAGAAAAAAGTGAAAGGCGTTAGCAAATGGAAAGAGACGGGTGAAGAAAGCATTTGATCGATAATATATACCTTTGAACGCCAGTAAGAAAGTAATGCAAACAAAGGCAAATCATTTAAATTCACTAAGAAAAATGTATAACGACAAGTAACATGGGAAGATGCTCAACATCCCTCCATCCACCCATCATTAGGATATAAATGAACGCTATTAAGGAAGTACTACTACTGCCCTGGCAGTGCAGCTGCAAACTACGGGCTGTACTGAGTGCTGAAAGAATTCAAAATAAATGGAACCTTTATATGTTTCTTGAGAAAAGGGTGCCAATCTGAGAAATATCTTAAAGCGTCCTTAAAAAGTTATTTTGCAATCTGTGATAAAACACTACAACCAGAAGCAATTTGGAGAAGAAAGGGTTTGTTTCAGCTCATGGTTTACAGCCGTAGTCCATCAGGAAGGGAAGACAGGGCAGGAGCTCAAGGCAGATGCAGGAACTGAAGTAGACCGTGAAACAAAACAGTAAGTAGCCCTTAGATCTATGGCTTGCTCAGCTTCTTTTGCCTACACCCGGGGCCATGCTTACAGGGATGGTACTACTGACAGTGGGCTGGGCTTTCCCACACAAATCATTAATCAAGAAAATGCTCCACAAGCTTGTCCATTGACCAGTCTTATGGAGGCATTTTCTCAATGGAGGCTTTCCCTCTTCCTAGGTGATCCTAACTTGTTTCAAGTTAACAACAACAACAAAACTGAACTGAGACAGGCGGTGGTGGCACACACCTTTAATCCCAGCACTTGGGAGGCAGAAGCAGGCGGATTTCTGAGTTCCAGGCCAGCCTGGTCTACAGAGTGAGTTCCAGGACAGCCAGGGCTATACAGAGAAACCCTGTCTCAATAAATAAATAAATAAATAAATAAATAAATAAATAAATAAATAAAATAAAAATAAAAACTGAACTGAACTGAATTTACCAGCACAACATAGACATATTGACATTTTCTTCAAAAATTAAATGTACTAGATTAGAAGCTCCCTCCAAACCGCTGGGCAAAAGTTTTGGTAACAAAGCAGAGACACTATCTCAAGAAGTGGGGGCTGGAGTGATGGCTCAGCGGTTAGGAACACTGACTGCTCTTCCAGAGAGATTCTGAGTTCAATTCCCAGCAACTATGTGGTGGGATAACCATCTGTAATGGGATCTGTTGCCCTCTTCTGGTGTGTCTGAAGATATCAACAGTGTACTCACATAAAATAAGTAAATCTAAAAAGCAAGTAAACAAAAGAAGTGTATTTAAAAACCAAGAAAGAGGTGACAGGGCAGCTAAGCTTAGAGAAACAGAAAAAGTAGTTTAGGATGGGAAGCCTACACACCGTTCCAAGATATGAAGACCCAAAAGTGCCAAGCACTCTGTGTGTGTGTACCTAGGGGCAAAGCTGGGTGCTGGTACCACCCCTAGAAGTCTCAATTGCTATTTACATCTACTTGATTTCTTTTCTGGTAGTGCTGGAGAGTAAGCCCTCAACTGGCAGCTGCCTAGCAAGACCTCCCTTCATCAAACTATAAGAGATCTCCATCACAGTAAATATGCCAATCAAAGAACACAACAGGAGTCAGCCTCGCAGCATGGCTCCTTTGAAAGCTCTGGAAAGCTAAGGAAAAGTTTGAAGTAAGGAACAAAGAACTTCAGTCAGGTTTTAAAACTGATCAATGAGCTTAAAAAGGATCAAAAATAAAACGAGTGAAATGAAGAAGGCAAATCAAGGTGGGGCGGGGGAAGATTCTGATTTAAGAAATGAACAAACTATAGTGACAAAACCCAGAAGTCTAGGAGGAAAGCTCAACAAATCAGATAGAAACAAGAAAATCCGTGGACACACCCCTCTAGTGTGAGGGCTAGTTTTGACAACTACACCCAAACTAGAATCATCTGAGACAAGAGGAGGAACCCCAGTCGAGAAGATTCCTGTGTAGGATGTAGGTGAGCTTGTAGGGCATTTTCTTAGTGATTGATGGGGAAAGGCCCAGCCTGATGTGGGTGGGGTGTGCCATCCTTGGGCTGGCAGCTATGTTCTGTAAGAAAGCAGGCAGAGAACCCCGTGGTGGTGAGGCACCCCATACTGTCAATCTCAGCACCCTGGGAGACAAAGACAGGTGGATCTCGTGAGTTCAAGGCTAGCCTGGTCTAAGTGTTCCAGAACAGTCAAGGGCCACAGAGAAATTGTTTCAAACCAAAACCAATGGGGGGGGGGGGGAGGGGAGGAGCAGGGAGGGGGAGTGGAGTTGGGGGTGGGGGATGTAGGTTGAGCAAGCCTGAAGAATGAGGAACAAGCCAGTAAGCAGCATCCCTCTATGGCCTCTGCTTTAGCTCCTGCCTCTAGATTCCTGTCCTGTCTGCTTTTGATGATGAACTAATATGAACTATGAATGAAATAACTCTTCTCAAATTGTTTTTGGTCATGGTGTTTCATCATCAGCAATAGTAAGATATACGGCCTGCCCCTGCACCAACCCAAAATAAGGGAGGCTAGCCAGGCGAAAGATTGGCAGGATCACATACCTAAGAATGATTATTTAGATACTAAGGGCTGGGGGAAGCAATCCCAACTTCCAAAGCTTAGGCTACAACTAAGAAACCAAATCTGATACCAGTAATGTTCAAGAAACTGAGGTACAGAAAACCTATTTGATGCAATTATGGAAACCCCTCACAGGCAGATCTCTGTGAGTTAAAGGAAAGCCAGGGCCATACAAAGAAAGCCTCTTGACGAACTAATTCCCCAAATCTAAGAAAACTGGATCACCAACTCGAGGATGCATTCAAAAATCAAAATTGTCAAAACACAAAATCAAAATCCCTGTTCATGCCCTTCCTATTATATATAAAATGCTAATAGTACAGAATACTGACAGCTTCAAAAGGTCAAATTATTTCCACAGGTAATCCCACTAGAGGAATCAATTTGTTCATCAGGAATCCCTAAATCAAGGGAAGCAATGACAGATGGTGTGCTTTGAATATGCTCCGCCCAGGGAGTGGCACTGTTAGAAGGTGTGTCACTAAGGGTTTGGGCTTTAACATCCTCATCCTAGCTAGCTGGGAGCCAGTATTCTGCTAGCAGCCTTCAGAAGATGTAGAACTCTCAGCTCCTCCTGCACCAATGCCTGCGTGGATGCTGACATTCTTGCCTGAGATGATGAAAATGGACTGAACCTGCCGGGCGGTGGTGGCGCACACCTTTAATCCCAGCATTTGGGAGGCAGAGGCAGGTGGATTTCTGAGTTCGAGGCCAGCCTGGTCTACAGAGTGAATTCCAGGACAGCCAGGGCTACAGAGAAACCCTGTCTCAAAAAATAAAAAAAAAAAATTTAAAAAAAAAAAAAAAAGAAAGAAAGAAAATGGACTGAACCTCTGAAATCTGTTAAGCCAGCCCCAATTAAATGTTGTCCTTATGAGTTGCCTTGGTCATGGTGTCCGTTTACAGCAGTTAAACCCTAAGACAGATGGATTTCAAATCTTGAAATGAGCAAAGTGGTGGGGTGAGTAGGTCTCCAGAGCAAGTTCCATGACAGACAAGGCTACAAGGAGAAACTGAAAACAATCCTGAAATGAATAATCACTGAACTCACTATATGCAATTAAGTTATGATTAACACAGGGGCCCTTCATTGTTTTAAGGAGTTGCTGTATTGACTAAGATGTTTATCTACAAGTCTGTATGACTTACAAGCTTCTGGGAGAGAACTCAGGGAGGATATGACATGTCCCATGGGACATGATCCACCCAGTTTCCTTCACAGCTTAATGTGCTTATTTCCAGGACTAACACATTCATTACACAAACCGCACACAACACTAAACCTCTAACAATTGTATTGTAACAAAATTATGCATATTATTTATTTTCTTTGGCACATAAAAACAGGTATTTGCAGATATAAAAACATTGAAACAGATTTCAGAAATAAATAGGACTCTACAATGGACACTTAACACTGTAAGAAGCTCATATCGACAAACATAGACTCAAGTTTATAGGAGTATGATACAAATTTGGTAAAGCATCTCAGATGCTAACACTGAAGCACATCTATTTTCAAGACAAAACACCACCCAGGCTTCCCTTTACCCTTGCCCCCAGGGGGAAAAAATGAAAAAGAAAGAGAAAGAAAAAGAGAAAGAAAAAAAAGAAAAAAGCAATCAATTTTATCTTAGCATCTAACTACAAATAGATAAAAAGTAGCCCTTAAGATCTACAGCTGACCTAAAAGGTCATAATCTTTGTAAGTTCTTTTTACTCCTTTTAGTTCCAGGCAAAGGATCCACTTTACAGCTGGCTTTCAGGATCTTGCCATTCAAACAGTCTTTGCTGTTATGGTAAGCACACAGACACTTTGTACAATATTCAAATTTACAGCTTTCCCGTTTGCAGACTGCTCGCTCTAAATACTGGTCATATTTTGCAGGGAAATTACAACGAACACAAGCTTTGAGGCTTTCATTGTTTTTCAATGTCTTTGCCACCTAGAAGAAAAAAAGAAATCCATATAAACTTTAGTATCCTGAATGAATTTGTTACTAAACCAGGAAGGGGAGCCAGACTTCCGACATTTTAGTATCTATCACACCCAATGGGTTCAGAGTAATAGGAGCCCTTAAACTCCTGAATGGCATACCTTACACCCAGCTGTTCTCCCTTTTGATGGTAGCAACTATAAAATGTATTATGGGACAGTCTAAAATATTTGGTTTTTGTATTTTTTACACTTGCTGCCTTCAGAACAACAGAAGAGAGCATTAGATCCCATTACAGAAAGATGGTTCTGAGCCACCGTGTGGTTGCTAGGAATTGAACTCAGGACCTCTGGAAGAGCAGTCTTAGCTCTTAGCTGCTTTGACACCTTTCTAGCCCCCAGTCTGAGATATTTCAAGGTCACTACTAGGAGTAAATGAAAGGGGCAGAAGATGTGACCTCTAACCACCTTAATGCTTCTTACTACAAACCCAAACATCATTATGTGATTTAGTAGCAGACACTAGATGAGACCATCTAGTGTCTAACTGTCCTGTGAAACCCTCTTTCTTACTTTAAGTGTTCCTTGTTTCTAACTTTCCTGATAGTTACCTCCAAGAATTCGTTGTGCCGGCTATAAGTAGAACCTTTCTGACCACGCTGACTGGAGGACTTGACTTGAACATCTTTTTTTGGAGGTGCCCAGGTTGATGACTTCTGAATAGAAGTTAGTGCAGTTCTGCTCATGACATATCCTCTGGTTGAAGCATGCAGTGACAACTTACTGCTGTCCTGATTGAAAGTTTAACAAGAGATTTTAAATTCCTTTTTTTTTTTTTTTTTTTTTTTTTTTTGGGTACTCATTACATTTACAGTTGATAAAAGGATCCCACAGGAATGTAATACCCAGGCCTCCACTGAACAGAGCTATGCACAGAAACACTCCAAAATGAACTCACTCAAAGTGTGGTGAATCAGAGAAGCTTATTAGGAATTCAAGGTGCCTTTTACACTACCCAAAGCCAAGACTAAAGTCCTATCCATAGAACAAGTAGTCATTCTTCCCACTGCCAATAGATGGCAGGAGTCAGTTAACAAACATTTATTTTAGGTTTTGGGGAAGAGGTTTATGTCCTTAAACTTAAGCCTCCAGCATTCCAAGATTATAGACACTTGCCACCACCCTGCCTTAGCGGTACATTTCAGTCATAATGATCAACTGTCAGAAATACCACAATTACTTCAGAAAGTTAAACTCCCTCTATACCACAGTTCTCAACAGTTGCTTGGGACTGCTTTGTGGTATGTCTCAGAGAAAAGTAGAATCTTTTAAACGAAGGCTTATTGATGAGTTCTACAGAAGACCCACACACTGCCAGCCCCGCACCCTCTCTCCCCAGGAAGCTGACATTCTTTATGAATTTAAGCAATTTACAACCATCTGCCTCTACCTCTGAAAGAGCAATGGAAGCTGAAGAAGACAGCACTTTGAAAGACTTACAATGATTCTTTGCATGGCTTTGCTGTACAGCTGGAATGCTCCTTTATCATTTTCTAGTATCTTCTTCCAAATTCTGCTCACTTTAGACAAACTAGAAAACGAAGGAGACAAGGGTCTAAGTCCAAGGGAGAACAGAAGCAGGTTACAAACCATACTGACCAACTATGCACTGAAACTGAGTACATTAAGCTTTAGGAAGGACAGAGCCTAGTCATTAGTGCTTAGCCAGACTAAATAAAGGGCCAACATTTTTAAGGATTTAAAAAACCTCCCATCAAGCTTTTTGTATCCATCTTTTCAAGTATCTATCGGGATAAGCATTTCACACAAGTACAGTACCCACACCTCCACCTTGGTTAGTTGTTCGTTTGATAGGACATTAGGCTACTTGTAACCAATTTTGAAAAATCCGTTACATCAGCCGAAATGGCACACGTCACCATGCTGAATACAGAAATCAGCCAATAATAGGAACCAACATATACATCCATTTCATTTCGGCTAGTCAGATAATTCAGTATAGAATACTAACAGCAAGACTATGAAATTCAAAGTGACAAGACCGGAAGCAGATTCCTATAGATTTTCTTCTGTTTCAAATGTCAAACAAAAATTAAAGTCAGCACTGTAAAGCCATATATATATATATTGGTCTGCACAACCAGGTCCTCTGTTATCTACTCATGCAGTGTGCAACACACTCAAACTCACTTTATTAAGTCCATGCCACTGAGCCTCGTCAAGATATTAGCTAACAGGTGCATAAATCCCCTCCGGGAGAGCTCCGCCAGGATATCTAGGTGCTCCAGGCCCATTTTCTTGCCAATTATATTTTGCAGCCTAATGTTTCCACTGGCAATAACTTCCTTCAGCATTTCTCGGTCCACTTTAGAGTTTCTCTTGCCATTCTTTTTTAATGTTGAGCAAACCACTCTTTCAAAATGCAGGACAGGCAACAAGTTTTTGTTGGGATGCTGGTCTGGGCTCTGAGATGGCAGCAGACGGGCCTGAGAATTGTTTCGGAAGTTCTCCAGGAGAAGGATGCCATCCTCATGGTCACTCTGTATGAAGGATGAGTAGCCACTGTCCTCATACAGTCTACTGGCCTCTAGCTCTTCTGTTTCGTCTGTACTATCTAGTATGTTTTGTACACGTTGATTTTCCTTGTTATCATGCCCTACAACTGGGGATTCAACAGAAGATAACCTTTCATGGTTTCTAACACAGTCCTCACAGGAAGGTTCCAAACACACAGGACTGTAGAAGCCGTCTCCCCCAGTGTCCTCAGGCTTCATCACTTTAAGCTCAGAAAGACCAGGGTCGCAATTATAACACTTCCTTGCAACAGAAAGGACAGGGCTCTCTTCTTTACAACCTACAAGAACACAAGAACAGAATAAAAAAAAAAAAAAATCACTTTTGTGCTAACTTGTTCCTCAACCTCTTGCTGGGGACTGAACCCCAAAGTCTTTACAGTGACTATCATAGCATACACACACACACACACACACACACACACACACACACACACACACACCTATCTCAGCACCAGAAATGGATACCTTCAATTACCATGGTGTGCATGTGCCAATACAGACTACTTCTTTAGTTCTTTCTAACCTGTTCCAGTATGCCACATCCCAACCAGCTATCATTTCCATAGGCTTCTTCTGAACTAATGAACTAAGTCTCCTCTCTCCCATTTTATCCTTCTGTGTGGGTATGCCAAGAGTCACGCTGCACAAAAAGTGAGGACAACGGCCATGAAGCTGGTTTTCTTCTATCTTTATGTGACTAGGCACAGGTGGCAAGCACATCCACCTCCAGCCCTGGCTGTCACTCTCATGACTCCCCTTAGTCAGTGCCTCTGAACTGCATTTCCTCATTTCTTTGAGACAGAGGACTTGCAGGAGCAGGAAAACCACAGTGGACAGCTCTCCACCAAACCGAGTGCCATCCTCGTTTATATTTACAGTGCTTACCTTGGCTCAAACTGCTCTAATGCTTGCTCTCAATAGCTGTTCCAGTCAGCCTGGGACTGCGTTTCATAGGCTGCCATCATTTCGTTTTTTTAAGAACTTTTAAAAACTTTTCCAGACTACAGGACTCTCTCTTATTTGTTTTCTAAATTAGAGAAAAGTATCAGAAGATTAAAATCTGGAATATATATATATATTTAATAGCTAAATCCATCTTAGATCAAGAGACTTTCAAAGATCAAGCTAAGTGCTTCTAAACAATAAGAAATATTTTGTATTCTGTTCCTGTTGAGCAGACAGATAAAGGCAGATTAACAAATTCCATAGCACCCCCCACAATCAAATGTGGAGCACATGCTTAGCCTCGCCACTTCATTCACTCGATATCCACTTAATGAATGACAAAAATTTGGCCTTGGTTTTCCCATCCATAAAATGAAGAAAACAAAACTGTGTCAAATGAATGATCTAATCAAAAGTATCCGTTTTTTTTTTTTTTATCTAGTCAGTCACAATAAGGCAAAACTCGCTGGCATTTCTTACATTGCAATTCAAGACAAATTCCACCCACGTACAAAATTAGGAGGCAAAACTTCAACTGAAAATATTTCTGCTAAGCTTTCTGATCAGCTTATTCTATTAGGCTTGGAGTGGCTCTGTCCTTAAAATGAACTTACAGATAAAACAAAAGGTATTTCATGTTTTAGAACTCACATTAGCACCCCTGAGCCAACCACAAGGTGGGGGAAAGGTTGATAGTTGTAAGATACACTGACCTTTCATTTAACCTAAAAACACAGGCTTTACACTCTACATTAAATACTGTGATTAAAGCTGGGGTTAAAGTCTTAGCTCTTCCATATGTGAACTCCGTTTCAGTCTCAGTACTCAGCCATGTGGCCAAGGTCAAACACCATCCTGTCTTTGTGGAAGAGTGAGGAAAGGTGACTGAAAGTATAAGTCATGAAAAAAACCTTTATGCCTAATTTTAAAAAAGTATATTTAAATGTACTAATTACTTTTTAAAGTTTCTTCAAGGCTGCAAACCAAGTGGGGGAGGGGATTTGGGGATAGCAAGTATTTCCTGAGGAAGAAACATTGAGCAAAAGAATCCCATCCTAAAACCATTAAACTTCCAATTTTTAAAGGGCGACTCAGGTGACCCTTTACAAACACATTCTGCTAAGGGTGGAGTTTCTTCCCTCAAGACTTAATTCCTTTTCTGAAGAAGGAAGGTTACCGAAGTTATATATAAAGTTGCTTTTTCCTTCAGTTTCGAAATTTTCTAGGGTAAAACCGATGCATCTTTCATTGAGGTTTCAAGAAAGATTAAAAAACTTTAAAAAAAAAAAAACAAAAAAAACCAAGCAACTGATTTTCTCTGCTCTCACCCAAGCGTTGGAACAAGTGACCATTAATTCATCAAAACTGAGGAAAATTAAACCCCTCTTAGATCCTTTCATCAACTAAACACTACAAGCAAATTCATGGTTTTGGAGGAAAAAGGGCGCTTTTTAAAAACCCTCCCCTGCTCACTCCAGGCCTTGAGACTTAGTGAGAAAAGGCAAAAAAAGGAGAGAAAATAAATCTTTTTCCATTTGGTAAGGTGGGCAGGCGGGGATGGGGGTCCTATACATTTGGCGGGAGCTGGGAAGGAGCCCCTAGAAATGCTGAGGGGGTCGGTGCTGGGAGGTGCCCCGAGGGCGCGGTGCACGAGGGAAGGCGGGAGATAAGAGCGGAGCTCAATCTCCCGCGCTCTCCAGCCAAGACTCTGAAGGCAAAAAGTTTAAGAGACTGAGTTTGGATGTGAGGTAGCTGAAAGCTGTGAAATGGGGGGGTGTTGGGGATAGAGATGGGGCCATCTGGCCAGCCTGGAGTCCAGCAGTCCTGTCACAGCTCGGTCAGGAATGGGGGAGGGGAGAGGAGGGGACATTTGGCGCCCAGGCGGGAGTGGGGGGTGGGGGGGTGGGATATAATCGGGCGCGCAGAAGCCACCACCTTGCACGTCCCCGGTGCGGGGTCTCTGGGTGGGATGGTAGGACCCCGTGCAAGGACGACCACATCTGCCCCACTCTGCACCAACCACCCTTGTCCCGCGCTCACAGTCTCTTTCCTCCCCGTCCCGGGTCTGGGAGGTCGCCCGAGGCCCAGAACCCCGTGATCTGCATGCACCCCGTCTCTGAGGCTGCGGCCACAGAGTGAGGATTTCCACGATGCCCGCCTCACACTCACCATCTACGGTCGTCCGCGCGCCAAGACCGCAGGAACAGGAGGACGGCCGGGGCAGATCGCTGCAGGCGCGCCGGCTCATGCCGCATGCCCCGGGCTCCAATGCAGGTGAGGTGGCCAGCAGCTGCGCCGAGCCTTAGCTCTTAAAAGGCGCCAGCTGGTACTTTTAAAATCTTTGAATTTGGTGCCCAAATCAGAACAGACCAATGGGGCGCGGCGTTTGCACGCGCGTGCCAATAGGCAGGCGGCATCCGAGGACGCCCTCGCTTGCCCAATAGGAGGGCGCAGGGGCGGAGCCAGCCCTGGAGCCAAGGCCCCTCCCACACTCCTAGGTCCGCCCTCGCTTCCCCAAAGATGCTGAGTGAGCTGGCAAGAACCCCCATGTAGGCGTGGCCTGCGAGGCGGCGGGGCGCCTGCGTACACCCGCCGTGCTGCCCTGCCTCCCCCGTTATCCCGCGAACCGGCCTCCCGGGAGTCCTCATGTCCTGGGGACAGCTCCGACTTCTGCCTGTAGGTCTGTGATGAGCACAGACAAACAGGGCCCCGGTCTTCCTCCATCGTCTGTTACGTGCGACTTGGATGAGCTGCAAAGCGGCCACCCTAAGCCTACACCTTCCGGAAAGCAGGCCCTTCCCCTAGCTCCGGACCCGCCTCTCTAGGATTTAGGCGCGCTCTACTCTCCCTCCTAAATTGGCTCCACCCCCTGCCTGGAGCTCCTGCGCTTGCGTACTGCGCGTCCGCCGCTGCTGTGTTGGCGGGTTGGCGCTTGCGCGCTAGGGGCCTGGCGGTTCCCTCCGGGAGGGGTGGACTAGCGGGGCGGGACGGGTGGCCGGAGAACCGCCTTTGCCCCCGGGAGGGCGCGCTGCAGGACCCCGGCGTCCCTTGGCTTCCCGCCACCCGGAGGCTGAGGGCGCGGCCTAATCCCTAAACCTGGTCATTGCATTCTTTAGGGTTTTCAAACACCACGAATTCTTACTAGTGTTAATTTGTATTTTGTTTTATGTGTTCTTAACCTTCTTTGGCTAGGCGCTAGAGACAGCCGACCTGTTCCCCCAATAGTCCTAAATAAATCAGACCCCCACCATGGTGGGGTGGAGGGCCCTGGCTACGTGGATGTTTTTGTAGCAAAGGCGAGAGTGAAAGTATTAACTATTAAGTCTTCTGGTGAGCTGTAGTGCACCACTAATGATACTGAGTATTGCACACCTTGAATTTTTGCCTAAGTGGTGACAATACACCGGACTCCTATTCAGAATACCGCTCAGTAAAGCTACAAGATATGCCAAACCCCTCCACTTGCCATTTCCCTCTTGCTTTTCTGCCAGCGTGTGTGACTTTCTGTTAGTGTTCCATGCAGCTCCTGTGTAAGGCGGGACCAAGATGAGTCATACAAATGCTGGGTGGATCCAGTTTTTATCTAAATTCTTTTTGTTTAAACCCTAGTTTTCTGACGTTTTCACGTTAGAAAGTGTTGCATAAAAATAGTGATGTGGATGGCGCTGCTTGCCAAAATCGTCACAGCTTTTTCTGTTTTGTACCAGAGAACTGAGCTTCTAAGTAAAAATGGCTGAAAAGACATGAGCCCTGTCTTTCAGGACGTTTATATACTAATGAGAAGGAATTTGGGAATCAAAATTTTCTGTAAATAGAAGATACAAAACCGCGTGTTAAAAGGACTGTTAATAGAAGTTAGGGTGAGAATCTTGAATGATGAGTTAAGTTGGAGACTTTGAACCATCAGCCGAACTGTATTGATCTCGTAAAGAACTATATTTAAAAAGTGCCTAGAGCTCCTCAAGCAAGTGGGGTCCGAAAAGTCAGAAGCTAGATCATTTGGTATTTGTAGATTGTATGAATTTTAGCTAGAGAATTTGCTGAATGGATATTAAAACGCTGGGTGGTCAGGCGTGGTGGCATGCACACACACACACACATACACACACACACTAAGGAACTGGAAAACCTAGTTTCCAGACACAGAGGGCTACACAGAGAAACCTCTGTCTCAAAAAACGAAAATAAATAAACAATTTTAAATGCTGTACCTGGGAGATCTTTGTGCATGCGAAATGTACTCCCTAATGTGAAATAACACTAGATGCAGACCATTGGTGTATTGAGTGTACAATAGTGGATTTGGGTTTTAGCGACAGTGGAAACCTGTCACAGTGCTGAGAAGTGACAAGAAAGAGCTTACTATTGGCTTGACATTCTTAACTAATCTTAACAGTATTTTTTCACTTTATACTGATTCCGATTAGAAGTCTAAGATCTCACTGTGGTCTCAGAGCTAGTGAAGAGAGCGCACAAACCTTTGAATCCTCCTGGGGTAGTGGGAGGTATTCTTGAGGGCAAAATGAACCAAGTTCCTTTCAGCAAGACTTCAGGAGTCCAAGAGTTCAAAAGCCCAGGCACTCCCTTCTGTTATCCCAGGGAGTAGTATTTGCTGGAATCTTAATCATTGATAGTGCACATTCCTGTTTCTACTCTGCTTGACCTTGGAGACTCCTTATCATCTTGATTTGCATACACAGAGAGTTGGAAATTTGAGACAAGTTTAGTAAACAGCTGAGCACCTGGACTGCAGCCTTTGGTTCTTCACCAGAGCCTGAAACTACTCTTCAGCATTTTTTCCCTTCCGGAAGAAAATGGCTGGTGGATTATTGGAAAACCTCACATTTCTATAAGGAGACAAGCATGTTTTCTTACATACTGCAATAATTTGTCACAGTCTTTGTCAGTTTCCAGGTTAACTAATCATTGACTTTAAATGTTATTTGAGCTTTATTATAATGGAACAGTTTTTTTTTTTTTTTTTTTTTTTTTTTTTTTTTTTTGTGGCTTTTTCGAGACAGGATTTCTCTGTGTAGCCCTGGCTGTATCATAGTATCATAGTAATTTCTATAGTGGAAACTTCCCTGAGTCTTAGAACTTAGGCGGTGAAGAAAAAGGCACTAGTGTGGGATGAGAGCTGCATGGTGCCTTGGAGATAGCCTCAGGAGAACTAAGCCAGTCTGTAGACAAGGCTGGCCTGGAACTCAGAAATCCGCCTGCCTCTGCCTCCCAAGTGCTGGGATTAAAGGCGTGCGCCACCACCGCCCGGCATGATGGAACAGTATTAACTGATGCTCCTAGCTGGCTCGTGGGCACTTGTGAATCTCTCCCTCCATGAGATAGAGAGGGCCATGCTGCAATTCACTAGATGCCAATCTTTTCAGGCCCATTCATGTCAAGTTTTTGTTTTTCTCCTCTTGGGTGAAAGATGAAGTACAGAATAAATTGCCTTCATCTCTGCAAATTCTTTTTGCAGACTTAGTGCAGACAAGACATTGAGGTATATAGAAAGAATGGAGACGTGCAGATTGCCCTGTGCTCACTGTCTCTGCTCTTGAGATTTTCCGAATATTCATTTATGAATAAAATAGAAATAAGTAATAAAATGAATAAAATAATTGTAAAGTGCCAGAGTGCTGAGACTCATCACTGCTCAGAATCATAAGGGGTTGTTCTACCATAACCTTTTTTTAAATATGCAAATTTGGCCATTATTAGTGTGTGTCAGTGACTTTGTATATTTTTACCCTATCCTGTAACTTTACCATTTCATTCTTTATTAAGCATACAAACTTGGGATAGAAATCAATAAATTTACTATGTTGAAGTGAATATTGCTTCTTAGATATTACCTTGGTTTGTTTTATACTGCTTATATAAGTATCATAGTAATTTCTATAGTGGAAACTTCCCTGAGTCTTAGAACTTAGGAGGGTAAAGAAAAAGGCACTAGTGTGGGATGAGAGCTGTGTGGTGCCTTGGAGATAGCCTCAGGAGAACTAAGAGGCAAGGGCAACTCCTCAGCTGTTAAAAACAATGAATTCATAACATTTTTAGGCAAATGAATGGAACTAGAAAATATCATCCTGAGTGAGGTAACCCAATCACAAAAGAACACATGGTATGCACTCACTGATAAGTGGATATTAGGCCAAAAGCTCGAAATACCCAATATACAATTCATAGACCACATGAAGCTCGAGAGGAAGGAAGACCAAAGTGTAGGTGTTTTGGTCCTTCTTAGAAAGGGAACAAAATACTCATGAGAGCAAATATGGAAACAAAGTGTGGAGCAGAGACTGAAGGAAAGGCCATCCAAAGACTGCCCCACCTGGGGATCCATACCATATACAGCCACCAAACCCAGACAATATTGTGGATGCCAAGAGGTGCATGCTGACAGTGTAAGGCCCCCATGAAGGGAGGACCTCAACTAAGCCTCAGGAATTCGAGGACACCCATTAACTCACAAGACACTAAACATGATGCAATCAGCAAGTGGTATATTTCAATCAACATGTTGAGGTCAAGACCCATGACCCACACAGGGGCAGTGGGGTCTGACCCGGGGCTTTGGAGACAGAGAGAATTTAAAGCCAAAAGCCACAACTCAGGAGGGAAACCACAGCCCAGGGGGAGTAAAGGAGGGTTATTGGAGAGTACCTGTGGAAAGTCCCAGTCCATTATTCAGTTTGTGACAGGGTCCAAGGAACAGTCACGGGGAACATTTTGTATAGGCTATTTTCTAAGAGCCTATTCGTAACCAACCATCTATCTTGTGGCCAGCCAAAGTTCCTGAAACACAGAGCTCACGACCAAGCTGACCTGCACTCTTGGTTCTGCTCTGTTAGGAGTTTTTGAAAAATTTTAACCCTTTCAACAGAAGTCTGATATAACTGTCTCTTGAGAGGCACTGCCAGAACCTGACATATAGAGGCAGATGCTCGCAGCCAACCATTGGACTGAACATAGGGTCCCTAATAGGGGACTTAGAGAAAGGACCGAAGGAGCTGAAGGGGTTTGCAACCCCATAGTAAGAACAACAATATCAACCAACCAGACCCCTCCCCCTCACCTCCGAGCTTCCAGGGACTAAACTACCAACCAAAGAGTACACATGGAGGGACCCATGGTTCTAGCTGCATATGTAGCAGAGGATGGCCTTATCTGGCATCAATGGGAGGGGGAGGCCCTTGGTCCTGGGAAGGCTCAATGCTCCAGTGTAGGGGAATTCAAGATTGGGGACAAAGGAGTGGGTGGGTGGGGGAACATCCTCATAGAAGCAGGGGAATGGGAGGTAAGGGATTTCTAGGGGTTGGGTGGAACCAGGGAAAGAGGATAACATTTGAAATGTAAATAAAGAAAATATCAAAAAAAAAAAAAAGATAAGGGCAAACAGGCCCAAACTTGTAATCTTCTGTTTATCCCATGTCTAGAAGCTTTGGACACCTTCCAGAAGGTGTAGGTCCACATACCTACTCATTGTATTGGGATTAAGTTTTCAGTTCTTGAATTTGGGAGGACACATTCTGACCACAGCATATGGAGAAGTGTTGTGGGGTACAAATAAAAGGTGTCATTACTTCTGTCTTGAAAGTAAAGTATCCTTTGAGTTGGGCCTTGACATTTATCTGCAGAGGTAACCGGAGTTTGAGTTTCTAGGTTTAGGCAGGTAAGAAAAAGGGCATGGCTCCTAATGAGATGGTTGTAACCATTCCAAGAATCTCAACACATTATGGAGCTATTAGGCTTCTATTGCTTATTATTATACTGCACTGCCTTAACTTTGTATTTACTTCCAAATCACATTTAACAACTAGGGATTACTTAGTGAGTTCACAGATGGAAATCTGTCAGTTACTCTGCATGGGCTGATAATGCACTCAATGGTATCTTAGTTTTAAATGTATTTTTGCAGTCCTGAGTATTGAGCTGAAAACCTTTAATATGGTCATAAGCACATACAGTGCCATTAAGCTGCACCCTAAGGCCCGACACATTTTACACCTCTACTGTTGAAATAGTCACATAAGCTTTGGACAGTTCCTTCCTAACCAGCTATATCCCAATGCACAGGTAGTTTAAAATTCCATCTAAGGCTCTTTTTGATCTATAAGGTACAGGTCTCACACCTTTCTCTTCCCAGGGGTAAGGGAGTTTTCCCTTGTTAATAGAATGCAATCTAACATTTTGTTTTGTTGAGACTGGGTCTATGCAGTCTTGGCTGTCCTGGAACTCTCACTATGTAGACCAGGCTGGCCTCAGTCTTTAAGAGATCTGCCTGCCTCTCTCTCCAAGGAGTGCACCACCACTGCCCAGTGAAATCTAACATTTAATATCCTTCACAATCCATCTTAACTTTCTAATAACTGTCTTTTGGATCAGGGAGAGATTAGGTAAAGTGTAATTACTTAATATAATTGTAATGTTAAGGTTAAAGCAGAAATAATATGGGAAGCTCTGAATATAGTTGAATGGCCAGTCTTGAGTTGTATAGGTTATTGAAAGCTATTTACCAATTTTTTTTTTTTTTTTTTTTTGGTTTTTCGAGACAGGGTTTCTCTGTGTAGCCCTGGCTGTCCTGGAACTCACTCTGTAGACCAGGCTGGCCTCGAACTCAGAAATCCACCTGCCTCTGCCTCCCAAGTGCTGGGATTAAAGGTGTGCGTCAGTTTATTCACCAACTTCTTAAAAATGTTTTTTTTTTTTTTTTTTTAAAAAAAAAAAAAAAAAAGGCTTCTTTAATCCTAGCACTCAGGAGGCAGAGGCCAGCTTGGTCTACGAAGTGAGTTCCAGGACTATTAAAGAAAAGTCTAAGGGTGGAGGTAGGAGACCCCCCCCCCCAAAAAAAAACAACCCCCAAACAAAACTACTGCAAAATAAGGGCTGGAGAGATGGCTCCTTAGTTAAGACCAATGGCTGCTTTTTTAGAGAACCTGAGTTCAATTCTCAGTGCTCTCTGGGCAACTCACAACTGTCTCTAACTACAATCCCAGGGGATCATACACCCTAATCTGGCCTCCACAGGCACTGTAGGCATAGTGCACAATCATACATGCATGAAAAACACCTATGCATATAAAAAGGCAGATTAATATACACATTTTAAAGGTAAAGTACCTTTCATGAGATTTGAAGGGATTGTTCCTAAAACCTGGTTTGTGTTAGGCACTGTAGGCAGCTTAAAAATCCTTGCCTATCACTCATGGTTTTGTGCTACTTCCTTTCAGTGAGGCACTAAATATTCAGTATAAAGTGTTAATGTCCCATAATGTCTGAACAACTCACATAGTACCAAAATATCTAGTTTGATCTTTATAGGTGAAAATCCAGTGCCTGACAAAGGGGATTAAGAGTCCAGTAAGGGAAAGCCCACTAGATAGTACATAACTGGATCTTAGTTTGAAGAAGCCAACTCTAACATATCTAGGAAAAAAGGAGAGAAATCTGAACTATTAGGTATTGAATGAAGTATTTGGGATTTACTGTACATTTTGTCAGGCAATGATACATACTTTAGTAGAATTGTGTTTAAGTGTCAGCTGATATGTGTGAGAGTAAAATATGTTTGTAATTTATTTCAGACACTGAATGTATGAAAACATTATTGGTTTCTGGGTGTTTGACAGTGTACAGACATCAGCCCCATTCAGAAGGGAGTCTTAAAACTTTAGTTGTGAAGCTATATACTTTATATGATCATATTAGCATCACCTGGATTTTAGAGGGAAGACAAACTATTGACGTTTACACTTTTTCTGCTGGTATATGTGAAGCTTGTAAGTAGTAGGCGGTGGAGAACACTGTAAGCATTTTATGGCACAGCATCTGGGGTAATCTTGGATACCATAATGGTTAGTTTTGTAGACTTGGCTAGCCTTTATTGTGACTGTGATGGCTAGTTGTCAACCTGACTATATATGGAATGAACTACAATCTGGTTCTTGAGGCAAGAGGACAATGTGCCTTTGATCTAGATCCTGAGTTGGAAAGATACCTCTAATCTGGGGCCACACCTTCTGCTAGAAGTCTAGATAAGGACACTGGACGAAGGAAGTTTTTCTTCATTGCTTCTTGCCTGGCCTTGCTATTGCATCCACTCCTTCACTGGCATTAGAGCCTACTTACTTCTTCAGATTCCCACATAATACTGAAGACCAGCTGAGATAGCCGGCCTTGTTGGACTGAGTAACTATTAGATTCTTAGACTTTCACATACAGCCATTGTTGGATTAGGTGGACTGTAGAGTGTTAAATCATTCCAATGAACTCTATTTACCTGTGTGTGTGTGTGTGTGTGTGTGTGTGTGTGTGTGTGTGTGTGTGTGTGTACAGAGACAGGGAAAAGAGATTCATTCTGTAAGTTCTATGACTCCAGAGAACCCTAATATTTGGTAACACATTATTTTGGGTGTCCTCAAGATTTGGAAGTTTCACTGACATTTAAATCAGTGAAATATCAGTCATGCTAACATGTTTTATCCAACTGGGCTAAAGGCCTGAGTAGAGAAAATCTAGCCTACTCCAACCAAAAGAGATTTCCCCAGCAAACTACCAAGTAAAGTGAACCATCAACTCTTCTTGGTCTCTATCCAGCTGCTTCATACTGTAGATCTTGGACATACGGTATTCTATATGAGGCCATCCTTATAGCAAATTTGTGTAGACACATCCTATTGGTTCTGTTTCTCTGAGGAACTGATATAGAAGACCACCAAAGCTTACAATCTAATAAAGTTCACACCTTGGCAGAAGGCTTCTGGCTTACCAGGCCCCATGGGCTTGAGGTTCTGTTTACAAGGCCAAAGCTTTCAGATGCAGGGCAACCCAGGAATATTTCCACCATTGAGAGGCTATCCTTACAACATGCCTGACTCCATTAGAGGGAGGAAGCACCTTGTAAGTGCTTCCTTTCTCTAAGAACTCTGTATAGGCTGTTTTCAATCCTAACAGTCCTGATGTGCTTGACTCTTATCGGTTCTTGTTAATTCCACTGCCAGCTTCTGGTTCCTTCTGTCATATTAACATGAACATATCTGCTTTATATTTGAAATTTCTGATTAAATATTTTGCATAAAAACAACTGTCTTTCTTTGTGTCTATTTTTTTTTAGAGAATTGTCCAAGAAACTGTTAACTTACATTCCTCAAGAGAATACTGGTTAAATATTTGCACACAGTGGATTTGCAGTAGAATTTTCCTAGTCTATATAAAAAAATATATATCTTTACAAAGAAGCTTAGTCTTTTCTGGAAATCAATTCTACTAGAGATTCATAATCCGAATAGTCCTTCAGTGACTGTATCAAGTCATCCAGAAGACAGTCTCCTTGCATGAAGCTCTCAAGGTCATGTAGTGATTTGTTTATTCTGTGATCTGTGACTCTATTCTGTGGGAAGTTGTATGTTCTTATTTTCTCTGATCTTCCTTTAGTTCCAACCTAAAACAAACAAACAAACAAAAAATTGGGGGAGGCTGTATGAGATGCACTTAGATCCAGGACAACTTAAATCTACAGCAATACAAGAACAAAGTATAAACCCCAGACTCCCCAAATAACATGGGGTTATGATACAGAGAAAAGGAGATAGACCTTATAGTCAAGATGCAAGTATCTGAGTCCTGCCTGTGCCACTTCAGTGCTCTATGACTTAAGGTTAAGCTTTAATTTCCAATCAGCAAAATATTGATTATAATGAGAGAGTCTGGCAAATGGCTGATATTTAAATAGCAGAAGCAACATATTTATATATGCACTTATGTATATGGTAGCTCTGGGAATAAATATCCTGTTGTGGACATAAGGTGATGGGTCTACACACTAAAGAAGTCATGGAAAGACTGTGTATGACATACAATCAAATACAAAACAGTAGGCATAATCTTCCAGTACTCTTGCTTCCAGAAGTTCAAAGGATTAAAAACTGAGTAGGGATTTGGTACACTTTCACAAATCTGAGAAAAATGCCTTTAACTACAGATAAAGTGTATAACAGGATAAAGTGTACACAGGTATTTGTCCTTATTAAAAAAAAACACACACACTACCGATAAATGTTTTTGAGTTTCTTAAATTCATTTTTACCTGGATCTTTCGAGCATTGTATCTCTTAGTAGTTTCTTCCTCTAGATGCATGCTGTATAACCTTGCTCGTAACTTTTTCATAGCCAGCTCCCTGTTCTTCAGCTGAGATCTTTCTTGCTGGCATTCAGAAACAATGCCTGAATAATGTTATGCAAATTAAAGAGTTTTAATACAAAAATCTTTATTATCAGGGATTATTCCTTTTCTTTCTCATCCTTTTTCTTCTTTTATGAGGCAATAAAAACAAGAATCAAACAAAAGACTTTAATTTGTTTGTTTGCTTGTCTGCTTGTCTGTGACTAGGTTTGTTTGTGTAACAGCCCTGACTGGCCTGGAACTTGCTTTGTAGATCAGGCTGGCCTCAAAGTCAGAGATCCACCTGCCTCTGCTTCTCAAGTGCTAGGATTTAAGGCGTGCACCACCACACCTGGCAGACTTTAAATATTTTTAATACAGACTTTTTTCATAGCTTCAACTATCATAATTTCTAATAGACTTACAGAAATGAACGGACATATAAAAGCTACAAATCCTAGTATTAGAGTAAGCAGAATAGAGTTGAGGACTTCTTTTTGAACCTATTTTTATTTATACACCCCACTAATCACCGCAATATCTAACGGTTTCTATATTTAAAGCCAAAGTCCTATCTGCCCAGCTATCGTCATTACTCTTGGTTAACAGGAACTGTGGTAATGTAAGTTCCATGGATGTGGGAGTCCAGGAGAGCCTGAGCTATAGTACCTAGATGCCCCTTGTCACTCATGAGCCACTCCAGTGCTCTAGTAACACTTAAAAACTAGATTCAAATTCCACTGGACTTTACACTCTCAATGGAAAGACGCTCCTGAAATCGTATCTAGAACTATCCATGTATCATGCTTCTGTGTAGGAAGTCCAATGCTTTTCTTGCCTTCAGGGTCCTTGTTACTATCTTAGTCCTACAGCTAGTAACTGGTAATTTAGAACATTTTCTGATAAATAATTCAGATAAGTCTGTCACTGAGGTTTTTGGAAATAGCAAAATCCAATAAGTATGTATTCCATAACTCAATTGGCAGGACTCTGCTCTCTTCCTAGTGACTAACATGGAGATTCCTGTGCTTAGCCTCCTTCTTCCTGGCTTTGTAATTATCCTAAACAAGTGGTTAGTTAAGAGCCCTTAATGGTATATTTTGGTATCTGGAGGTCTGTTTCAGTGAAAAATTAGTCAGTGCTCCAGAAATTGACCTTGACTCAAAGTTTCACATTGAAAAACAAAGTACATACCTGTGGGAAGATGAACTATCCGAACAGCACTGTCTGTGGTATTCACGTGCTGACCTCCAGCTCCACTTGCTCTCTTAGTATCAATTCTCAAATCTTTAGGATTAATCACCAGTTTAATCTATACAGACAAAAAAACTTGGAACTTTAAAAAACAATTACATGTACCAATTGTCTTCAGGTGAGACCTACGCATTGTAAATAAATGCCATACATAGAATTCACATAAAAGGTAAAATGTTTAAGAATAGACCAGAAGTAGAATATTATTTAAAAAAATTTTTTTTTTAAATAAAGGCAAAACAGCACCAACACTTTCTAATCCTCAAAGTCGAGTTTTGTGCCTCACACACAGAATTAGGGAGTGTGAGAACAGGAACTCTGGTGCTGAACAGATGCCTCAGTGGGATGAGTGTGGTCAGCACTTCAGGTGACTCCCGCCTCCTTTAACCTCAGCTCCAGGGCATCCCTGCCCTCTTCTGGCCTTTATGGGCTACATGCACAAAGATGCACAAACATAAATGTGATTTAAAAAAAAAAAAAAACAGAAAAGAAAGAAAGAAAATATAGAATTTTGCTGAATTCAAAGATTTTAGCAAAGGAAACAAAAAAAAATAGCAATTTGACTACATGAAACTGTTTTGGGGAGGGGATATTGTTTTTAAAATATTATAACCATAATTGGGAGGCAAAGACCATGAAGCCAGGTTATACATTCCATGAACACTGGAATTCAACAGGGTAATGCAGTGTCCCAGGAGAAAGCATGAGAAGCACCATGTTTAAAAATGTCTGTTCCATGAACAACTGCTCTCTATGGTATGTCAATCATCCTGCAGTAAGACAACCCCTCTCAGAGTTACTAAAAAAAAAAGCCGGACAGAATCTAGAGCACGCTCCATGTCCCAGGAGCTAGCACGGCTCCTGACCTGGACTCTCCTGCACTTCCTATCTTAGCTCTTCTTTTCTCACTCAGGCTTCCCAGAGAAACTAACCCATCAACCCTACCATACAGCTAAATAGTACTATCTCTTAAAAATTATTAAGTAGAAACCCCAAATCACTCATATTTCACTTTTTAAGTGAATTAATTTGTCACTTTTAGCAGAAGAGAAATGAACAAAACAGGCTGTTTTCTTACATACTGAGGTCTTGCTTTGTGAGGCCTTTCTAATACCTCTGGGTTCTAAAGTAGCATCTGTGCTGAGCATCAGCCCTTTACTGACGGCAACCGGAGAACCCATCCTGCAATGCGAAGTGAAGCAGCCAGCCTACATTCAACAGTTCATATTACCTGACTCATGAGGACGCTTACAATGTCCATTTCATAGAGAAAACATCCAGTGTTTTTCTAGACAATCTAAAAACATTTTCATTCATACCATCTGTTGTAAAATTACATTTCTTGAATTAAATATTTATGAGTAACTCAAACTATGAAAGAAGACCAAATGATCAGGTTATGCAGTTGCTGGGGGAGGGGCCCTGCGCCAGCTCCATTCCTATGCTTTACCTCAGTAGGCTGGGGCAAAATCGCCACTGTCATGGTGCTAGTGTGGATGCGGCTTTGCTTCTCTGTCTTTGGCACTCTTTGTACTCTGTGCACTCCTCCTTCAAATTTCATGTGTCTATAGGCTTCTGGACCGCCAATGCTGGCTGACGCATGTCTAAGGCCACCTTGAAAACAGAATTGAATGATTTCCATCATTCCTGCCATGCAGAAACAATTGACCATCACATGTATTCTCATGCGCTTAAAAAAGCTACAATCTGTCAGTAGAGAGTGCAAGCATATTAAAAACTTTAAAGTTTGATATCTGCTGTTTTAACACATAATCTTTACTTCTTAAAATCTATGTATTTAATTTTAGGTCTGAGTTTTTAACAGTGTACACGTATGTATGCATGTGTAACACATGTATACCAGGTGCCTATGGAGTCAGAGGACCACATCAGATCCATTGGAAATGGATTTATAGGTAGTTGAGAGCCACCATCTGGGTGCTGGGAACTGAT
This sequence comes from Arvicanthis niloticus, assembly GCF_011762505.2. Lineage (NCBI taxonomy): Eukaryota > Metazoa > Chordata > Mammalia > Rodentia > Muridae > Arvicanthis > Arvicanthis niloticus. The sequence continues at coordinate 14,168,619 of NC_133436.1, read as the reverse complement.
CTCAAGTCCTCTGCAAAAGCATCTTAACTACTGAGCCAGCTCTCCAGCACCTTACTATAGAATTATTTAGTCACTTATTAAAGTATGGTACTGATGAATTCATAGGAGCAACAGCTAAAAGACCACCTTTTTGGTTTCTTTTTTAGATAGGTTCTCCTGTAGCCCAGTCTAGTCCTGAACTCTGCAATTCTCTTGCTACAGCCTCTTGGGTGCTAGGATTAAGTGTGAGCCCAGAGAATCCTAAACTATTTTTCAAAGCTAGAAGTGCTTCTCATGGAACAGCTTACCACCATGCTTCACAGGAAATTTCAAAACTGTGCTTTTATTTAAAATCATTAGGCAAATAATGAGCACATCACTACTTAATCCTTACAAATGCGTTCTCATCCTCATCATCTTGCCAACCCTTTCCCCAAGACACACTGTAGGTACATCTATGCTTTAAGAAAACTAATCAATTCACATGCTGACTGTGCTGGTTAGAATAATCTAAGGAGCAACTTCAACTGAGAAATTCCACAACACCAATCTGTAGGGAAGTCTGGGAGACGGGATCTTGATTGATGACTGATGTGGAAGGACCTCTTGACTGAGCTAGAGGGTGATGCTACTCCTGGGCCAATGGTCTTAGGGTGCATAAGAAAGCAGGCTAAGCCAGCCAGAAGGAAGAAGCCACGAGCAGCTTTCCTCCATGGCCTGTGTTTTAGTTCCTGCCTCCAGGTTCCAGCCTGGAATTCCTGCCCTGACTTGTCTTCAAGGTACTGCAAACTGAAAGATGAAATAAATCCTTTCTTCCCCAAGTTGCCTCTGGTTATGGAGTTTTTATCACAGCAATAGAAACCTAACTAAGACACTGACCTAGTTCACTTGGGAAATATTCCAGTGTTTCAAAATGCCATCTTTTAAATGCAGCATACTGCTGGTACATGTCAAACATCTCAGAAGTGAAAAGCATGGCTTCCTGACCACCCACACCCGCAGTCACCTCCAGGATCAGGTCACTCCCATCCATTTCTTCTGAAGGAACCAAAAGTGAGATGATCTATAAACAAAAGACAACACTTTCCTGTAATTAACCAGTCCTCAAGACGATTGCTCAGAGCTACAGATCAGGAAACTTAAATACGGAACCTAATTTTCTCTAAACAAATAATTTAATATTGCTCTTTGAACAATTTGACCATCTTGCTAACTAAAAATGTACAGTGCATAATTTCAATATGGTATTAATGTTTCAGTTACAGTTTAAGGGTTATAAAATGCATCTGTTTTTGATAGATTTGTTTGTACTACTTCTTGGAACTCTTTCGTGTTTTCATGCTCCTGTCTCCACCTCCTCAGTGCTGGGAACACGGGTGTACAGCACCACACCAGATCTTATGTGGTACTGAGGGCTGAAATCTATCAACTCCGTGATCAGGTAGTTAGGAATGAAATGTCTGGGAGCAGACATTACACCACATGTCTTGAAATACAAGGCCTAATACAGAAGGAGAACAGGGCACTCGTCCTACATGTGCTAGGTAAGTTCCCTTAGATGGCAGAGAGAGTTACTGCTTTTGGAAGTTGAGGACTGACCCTCTATCAGTGCTAGGATAAGGTCACGTTCTCACCCCAGGACGTTTACTTCGCCATCAGTCAGTCTAAAATCTTTGCTAACCATTGTCTATCCACAGTGAAAAAAGACAAAGAAAAGGCAAAAGCAGAGCTTTCTGTATCTTTTTGCCTTTGCAGTAAGAGCTGGTATAGGAATTTATCAGTGAGGCTTGTAGCCTGAGAAACCTGGATGATGAGAAGCATGTCTTTTTCTGCTTTAAAATCCTCTTTGATGCTGGTAATTCCTTCATGGAGTAAACACAAGAAAAACAGACAAGAGCTTTGAAAGAAAGTCTAGAGTTGAGGTCTAGAGATGGAGAGGTTAAGAACAATGGCTAAGTCTGCAGAGGACATAGGTTCATTTCCCAGCACCCACATCAGGCAACTCACTCCACCCGTACATCCATCCCAGGGGATGTGATGCCTTTTTCTGGCCTCTAAAAGTACCAGGCATGCTTGTGGTTCAGACACACTTGCAGACAAATACAAATAAAAAGAAAAATCAACAGCAACAAACAAGTTCTATGTAAGTAGCAACAGGCTCCTTTCCTGGACTTTCTGCTAAGCCTGTAGTGATATGGGAAAGAGGCCTGACTTAATTCTCTTAAAGGCTTGATTCTTCATGCATATATTACATACCTGATGCTTCAGCTCAGTTATTTCTTTATGACACAAAGCTATTTCAGTTGCTGCAAGTTTCTTTAAATCTTCATTCTCATCTAGGAAAAAGAGCAGCATTTATATTTTGCTTAATTACTGTTAAATTGCTAATAGATTTTCAGTTTGTGTGTTTATAGTTACTACAACTGAAGGAAAAAGGAAAATATTTTTCTTGTTCTTTTCATATTTGCCACTAATTAAAATTACTGATATAATAGTTTTTATAAGTATAGTTTTTCCTGATGATGAAAGTTAAAATAAACAATTCCAATATAAACATTAAGACTAAAGTTCTCTATATTTTCAACTCCAGAAAAGCTGTAATAACAGACTTTAAGAGAAAAAAAAAATTAAGAAATGGCTCAGTAATTAAGAGCACTTGACAGTCTTGCAGAGAGCCTAGGTTCAGTTGCCAGCACTCACATGTCGGCTCACAATCATGAAATTCTGGTTCCAGGAGTTCTGACACCCTCTTACCTTTCGGGCATCAGCACCAGGCATGCATATTGTGCACGTGCACAGATGCAGGCAAAATACTCATACGCATAAAATTAAATTTCAGAAATGTTTATGGGTTTTATTTGATATTTATGGGTATTTGCCTGCATGTATATGTGTGTACCACATGTATGTTGTGCCCAGAGGCCAGAATGGGTCTATGCACCTGTGACTAGAGTTACAGCAAGCTGTGAGATGCTATCTGGGTGTTGGGCACAAAACCTGGGTCCTCTGTAAGAGTGTTCTTCACAGTTGCGCTGTCTCTCCAGCCCCAGTAAATAGACTTAGTTTACCAAGTTAGGTTTCACATTACCAAACGGATGCATCTAGTTAGAATGCCCAGGCAGGGGCACAGAAGGCTTGAACTGTTAAGCAAAATTGAAGCCTACAGTTAAAAGTCAGTCTTAGCGAATGTTTCCTTAGGATAAAGTATCCAACCAAAACACTCACTAGAGTCTGCCAATGTTTATATAAATATTCCTTTCATCTCTGGCTTTATGATTATTTTATCTTTGAGTTTTCACTTTTGACTTAAAGATAAACTTTCTCATTTGTTTCCCTGTTCTATGGACATTTGCAGCCTAGGAAAGAAAGGGATTACACACTGGTTTTGCTCTGAAACATCAAATGTCCACATAGCTTAAGTGTGTGTGCTTACCAAGACCTTCCCTCACTGGGAGGTGGGACAGTGCACACACAGGACCTCTCTTAGGGCAACATTTTACAGTTCTAGGTTCAATGGCTGCCCCACTCCAAAGGGTTCTGTTTTCTCCAATTCTTTAGGTAATGGCTGTTGTCAACCTCAGTTCTTCACCCCATCAAATCTTGTTTCTTAGTGTCTTGCTCTGTACCAACCTACTACTGTCTCTCCTTTGGATGGTAAGCAGCTTCCTCCTGACTCAATTCTCCACACTAATGTCAACAGTGGACTTTCCCTAGATGATGCCAATTCTTTACCTAAAATGTGAGGCACTGCCCTCAGCCTATAGAAATAATGCTAATCCTTCATCTTTGATTTGATTAGGAATGACTCCCAGAGATGTGTGTGTGTATGCTTGGCCCAAACTGAGTGGCACTCTTGGGAGGTGTGGCCATGTTGGAGGAAATGGGTCACTGTGGAGATGGTGGGCTTTGAGGTCTCCTATGCTCAAGCTATGCCCAGTGTGGCACACAGTCTACTCCTGACTGCTGAGCAAGATGCAGAACTCAGCTCCATCTTCAGCACCGTGTCTGATGCATGCTGCCATGCTTCTACCTTTGAGGAAAATGGACTAAACCCTCTTAACTGTAAGCCAGACCCAATTAAATGTTTTCCTTTCTAAGAGTTGCCGTGGTCATGGTGTTCACAGCAATAGAAACTCAAACTAACACAATGTTTCTCTTCTGTTGCCATCTCCCATACCAATACTACTCTTCCACCATATAGTGCTTCTCAAGCGGCACCTTCATCCACGTTGGTCACTTTTGCCTTCTAGTCCCTATACCACCAAACCACCTCTTTCTTGCCTTTAGGGATCCACTTTAATGCTACTTTCTGCTTTTTAGCACTGCTTTTTATATTGATATTTAAAGTCCTTACATTTTATTTGTTCCCATTATCGCGCGTATGAGAGTAGGCATGTTTGCATATGTGTGAACTCACATAAACATGGAGCCCCGAGCTTGATCTCCGTAACCAACCTCTTCCTATTTTCTTCATCGAGGCAGGGTCTCTGAATCAAGCCTAGGGTTCCCAAGTGTGTTCTACTGGGCAGACATCTCTGGAGGCTTCAGGAACACTTGGGCCTCCGACGCATTCTCGAGGGAGAAACGTGCTGAGAACTCGAATTTCCAGGTCTCGGGTTCTAACGGTACAGGGCATCACTCACTCCTCTCACACTGTGGCGGGTCAATGTCATAAACTCACCGGGCTTCAGTTCCTCTGCTGGGACTAACAAGTCTTTCCTGAGCATCTGAGCTGCCAGGAGGGGAGGGGAGGTAACCGAAAACCTTAGCACTTTCTGAGGACAGACCGGCAAGAGCAGCGTGTCCAAGGAGCTCTAGAGAGCGCTAGGGAGGGTTATCGGAACCCTAGTGACGAGTGGCTTCCGAACCCACGGAGCGGATGGCTTACCGTGCAGCAAGGACTCCGTGTCCCGCAGCTCCCGCTCCTTTTCGCTCAGCAGCCGGGCCGCCGCGGCCAGCTGGGGGCCCCCAGCGTCCAGACCGCCGGCCTCCGAGCCCAAGCGGCGCTCGAGGAAGGCCCGCAGGGGCCCGCCGCGGGCGAGGAGCTCCTCGGAAGGCGGCGGCGTGCGGCTGAAGGCGCGGCGTGCCCACAGGCACCGGGCACCGCTCAGAAACCCGCTCCGCATCCTGGTGGAAACTATTCAGGGAACACTCTAGGAAAGATTCGGAGCCAGGCCGCCAAGGCCGGAATTTAAAAGCTCGGCCGGAAGTGTTGAGAACTTCCGCAAAGCGTGAGGACACCCGCTAGGTTCCCAAAAGTCAAAAGGTAAGAGGGCGGGGCGGGCGGTCATGAAGCCTTTGCCCCGCCTCCAACTCGAGCGCACAAGTCTCCGCCCCACCTCGGGGGCGGGGCTCCGGATCCTCAGCTCCACCTTCAAATGAGAGAGTTCTGGGACCTCGGCCCCGCCTCGGAGGGGGCGGAGCTCCGCCGCCTCAGCCCCGCCTCCACGCGGGGGCGGGGAACCTCCAACGCCTGGGTCCTGCGCTTCTAGCGGGTGAGTTCCGCTGACTAGGCGGGATCTTGAGGTGACGCCTCAGCCCCGCCAGAACTCCACTTCCTCAGACCAGCCTCTAGGGAAGAGTTCCAACGCCTCAACCCCGCCTCCACGGCCCCGTCCCCAAAGGAAGCTCCAAAACCGCGACTCCACCTCTGCAGCCCCGCCTCTAGGGAGGAGCTTTAGGGCCTCAGTCCCGCCTCCTCGGCCTTGTTCCTTGAGGAAGTACTTCCTCCGCCTGTCCTCTAAGGGGGTGGAGCTCCACCTCCTAGCTCCGCCTACAGGTTGAACTCAGAAGCCTCGGCCCCTCCTCCAAACCGACTCCGAAGCCTTGACTCCGCCCTCAGGCTGAACTGGTCTGCTCCCCAAGTCCAGTTCTCCCAGCATGCCAGGCTGGAAGTGAACAGCAGGTCTCTGCAGTCTGAAAGTGAAGGTTTGCTTCTCAAGGCTGTGGGGACTTGAAGAGCCTTGAGGATAGTCAAGCGACCATCAGGCACAGCGGTCACAGCCACAGAAGTCATCTGTCTCCCCAGTCTCTAAGGGTTAATTTTAGGGTGGTCATCGGACACAATTAGGTTCCTTTCAAGGGATGGCATATCTTAGTAAACCTCCCAGTGATGCTACAAAGTTCATGTTTTCCTAAGGTCACCTTCCACACCATTCACTAGCTTTCTCCGTTTCCTGCCTCACCTTCTGATCCACTCAATCCAATTCTCCATTGTTCTCTCACTTTCTTGGTCTCGCTCCCTCCTTCTACAAATCCAAGTTAAAACTAACACAGTACAAAACGAAGCATTTAAAAACTTCTCTCCTGCTCCGAAGTTGTAACTCACAGAGAGTACTCGCTTAGAGAGAGAGAGAGAGAGAGAGAGAGAGAGAGAGAGAGAGAGAGATCAAAGGCCTACCTCTAGTGGCCATCCATCCTCCTAACTACTAACTGATGCATTTGCAATTCCAGAGAAGGATGTGAATAAATACAGACAAGCCACTCTTGGGGAGGCAGGAATTGAAGCTTAGTCTACTTGCCAATTCTACCGGATTACTAGCTGTTTTTTGAACCGTGGTGGTTCACTGCTGATCAAACAATTGGTAAACAATGGCTACTCTTACCGCCAACAGAAACCAAGACTATTAATTACAAGCTTTCTTTATATAAAATGAATTTTGCATCATATCTATTCAATCCTTAGCATCACATACAAGGGCACTGGCAGGAAGAAATGAAGTGACTCTTAAGTAACAGCAAGCAGTTTTAGCACCTCAAATGTCCCTTCCCTTTTTGCACCCAAGTGACACTATGTAAATGTTTAGCTCTAAGATGGAGGTTGAGACCCTTGATTCTGACCTGAGTATAGAAAAGAATTGTCATGTGTTTTCTATCTCTACCAGGAAAAGTTATTTCTAACCCTATGCTCTATTTTAAAGTTTTTTTTTTTTTTTTCCCCTGCGGTAGAAATGAATGGTGAGGTACTTTGATTTTAGTGTGAGAAATCCCTCCACTGTACTTTTAAGACATCAGTAATTTCAAGAATATATTTTATTTCTTATATAAAAAAAAAGGTACTCTAATGTTACATAACAGTGTGAAGGCTCCACCCAGAAGTCGTTATACTCAGATAGCATTACACCAATAAGCAAACAATAACTTGTCTAAGGATACATGGGAGAATTCTTTATTAATTCAAAACAGGTTAAGAAAATCAGTGTAATGCATATGCATTTTACAATAATACCCATAAATTGCCACAATATAGTTAAATGAAAACACCTATTATTTGATTTCCTTTGAAAACTCAGATCTACTTAGGAACGTCTGAGTTTTCTTACAGTATTGTCATGCTCAAATCTATTACATGGTAAAAACTGTAGCACTTTCAGGAAGTCTATTATTGTACACAGGTAAGTGATGAAATCGGTTCAATGGAATAAAAACCCAGAAAAACTTGAGGTGCAAGAAAAAGAATCTGGAGTATCTATTCAACTATGAGTACCCACAGGTATTTCGGTAATATAAAATAGCCAGGCAGGGCTACTCCTGTATTCATGTACTCAGAACCTTTTTGTGGCCTACTAATAAGTATATTGGTGGAATATAAAATATGGAAATAGATCACTAAATAGAATGAACATGGAAGTAAGAAGTTGTACATGTTCAAAATGGTGTCTTTCATAGAGTTGAATTCATTAAAATACTTTTAAGTGTTTTTGCAAACTCTTTAAAATCACACACAAGAGACACTATGACAAACGGGTTAAAGCTTGAGCAACAGCATCAAGTCTTCTACACTTGAGCATTGTATACATTGCTCAGGGGACGGTATATAGGAAGGCATTAAACACGAGTAAGAAATAACCTCTTGCTACAATTAACGAGACTAAAATCTTCAAGTCCAGCATGTGTGCAGGATCTAAATACGTACACAGGGTGTTTCAGGGAAAAGGGAACAGTTGCACTTTTATTAAGAAGATAGCCAAGCTAACACTGTTTTGGACTTATTTCACTTCCTGATCCATTACATTTTATTTATAGTATTTGCTAGTAATCCTTTAATGGAGCCTAGTATTCATGCTGAGAAGTTAGCCAGAGTTGGTTGTTGTTGTTTGGTTGTCTTTCTTGCTCAGTGTATATGCAGGGTCTATTTGCCCCTAAGATATCCTCTTTGCATGCGTGTCGTGTCACTTGGCAGCAGAGAGACTGTATCCAACAGGCAATGTGACAGCGTGAACAGCAACAACAACAGCAAGGAGGAGCCCAAAGCAAGAGTACTTAACCCTGGTGGCATTTGCCTTTGAGATATCATGTAATGAGGTTGGCTATCCGGGGCTGGACAGGTGGCTCAACAGTTAACAACACTTGCTGCTCTTACTGAGGACCCTGATTCAGTTCCCAGAACCTGTATAGAGGGGCTTAAGACCATCTGTAGCTCCAGTTTCAGTTTCTTCTGGACTCAGGTGCTGCACACATATGGTCACATCTTGCAGACAAAACACTCAATCACATAAAATAAAAATTTATGATAGAATGGAATAACATTATTCCATCCAGAAACCAAAACCACTAGTCTAAACATGAGAAACCTTGACACATGCAGAGTGATGCCCTGCACATTAAATGCCATTTCCACTCAAAACTGTCAAGGTTTTGAAAAACACAAGAACATATATAGTCATAGCTGAAAGAAGCAAAAAGAGAGGTAACACCAGGAGGTCATGTGGTTCCAGGATGGGAAGGGCAGAGAGAAGACAAGAGGTGACTCATCAGGATGACAGAGCAGAGTACAGACTCAATGGGTCAGTGTTAGTTATTAATTGGGGGATAATTGCTTCCCACACATGGAGAACACACAAGAGCATTCTGTATTTTGTAATTTTCCCATAAAGCTGAAAACATTCTAAAATTTTGTGAAACTGTTAATGAACACTTAGCCACTTGTGTTCATCTTTCTATTCACATTTTCATGACAGAACCGACAAAGTCACACTGATATTGAAGGGATTATTTTTTTTTCAGTCATGCTTTATGAAATTGCTTTCAGCTCCGTCGCCCACTGGGCGTACTTGGAATATTGGTAACTAACTTGATTCTATATTATTCTGATGCATGGGGATGATGATTTTATTTCCTATGTCTCCATCTTTGAGTATGTCTGCGTGTGTGTCTATGTGTGTGGTGGTGTATGTGTCTGTGTTTGTATGGATGTCTGTGTGTGTGTGTCTGTATATGTGCCTGTGCATGTGTGTATGTGTGTGGTGTGTTGCATGTGTCTGTGTGTGTTGGGGGCCAACTTTTAGCAGAAAGCGGCTATCAGCTTTGCAGCCATCTTGAGCCATATACCCTGACATGAGATTTGAATTACAATAGCCTACAACAGCTGAGAACACTCTGATAATCTTGGTTTAGATACCTTGAGATTAAAGGTGTGTGAGATTAAAGGTGTGTGACTTAAGAGTATGAATTAGAAGTATAGAGATCAGAGTTAGAGACAAGACCTAAGGGCATGATTAAAGGTGTAACTTAGAGGCGTGGCTTAGAAGTGAGACTATAGAAGACAGAACCAGAGATCAGAGAATATAGACGGAGATCAGAGAATACAGAGGGATCATCAGAGACGAATCTCAGACATTAGGTAGAATCTGCCGTCACCCTCGCTCTTGCTGAAGCCCGACCCGCAGACCTGAGCGGCAGCTTGGGCCGGGATACAGTGGCCGCCCAAACGTGGGTTGGCCCGGGCCTCAACATTTTGCCTGGGCTGCGACATTTTTGGCCGCCCCAACGTGGGGCTAGTGCGGTCCCCAACATTATTTTGGCGCCCGAACAGGGACTCGAGCTTGGGCCACAACATTATTTTGGCCGCCCCAACGTGGGGCTAGTGTGGACCCCAACATGTGTGTATGTGTGCTTGTGCATGTGTCTGTGTGAGGGTGTTGCATGTGTCTATGTGCATGTGTGTGTGTGTGTCTGTTGCTGAGTGTGTGTGTGGCAAGTGTTTTGCACACCTGTGCAAATTTAAAATTTTCAAGTATGTTTAAAAAAATAAGCAAAGAAAGTTAGAGGGCCCAGGAAAAGGCAGTGGGGAACCAATGAGAACAAGACACCGGTATGAAAATGTCATGAGGAAACCCTCCTTGTTTGCTAACCTAAAAATTCAAGGAAGCATTAGGAGAGAGTACACCGAAATGACACCCACTACAGACCTTCCTAAAAATGTGATTATTACTGGGCCGAAGAACTCTGATCAATTATTATATGCAACATTATTGTTCCCATGGACACCCTATAATCAATAGTCTTCATTTTCAGACAAAGAAACAGATGCAGAAAGGTTATTTGACTTTCCCCTACCATCTCCGGATATAAATATAACTCGAAATCAGATCCATCATTTCAAATGGAAATGTGCCCAAACTTTAGACAGCTTGTTTAATCATTGGCTTAAAACACATAAATTTCTGTTTAAAAAGCTGAAATGCTGTGATTAAGGTACGAATCAATGGAAAAAATTGCAACAGAAAACACTAATGTAAGACAGGAGGAGGGAACTGAATTTCCGATTGCATGCACGATATTAAAATATTACATATGGTTGTCATCATGAGTGTTTTAGATAACTGTTTTTTCCCAACTTGGAGCTTTTGTCATGAGAATCAAATGAGTCCCCAACTCCATTTGCCCAACTAAGTCAACAATCCATCTCTAGGTATTTTAATAGAATGATGGTCTGGTATATTCTCTTTAGCCAGTGAGAAAGTAAGCATGTCCCTTATGCTTTATATTACTTTTATAGATACAGTAATATCTGTAAGAGTAATATTTTTAACATCCATGGAAATCAAAGCCAGTGCTCATCCATGCACTGTGTTGCAATGATATTATAACGGTATTATAATCTTGCAGATATGTTCTAAAGGAAGGCTTGGTAGGTTTTAGTGGTGGTAAATATTTGCAATTGTGGCAAGTGAACAATTACTAACATTATTACACGTGGTATGCTCCTTCTAGGTACAGCATTTGATGTTGATTGGGAATTTAAGAACAGAAAAGAGTACTCAAACAGATTTTAAAATAGATACTTTGGAGACTGGTCATTAACTGACAATCTAAATAGATAGGTAACCCAATCTTTTGACTGTATCTTCTATTTCAAAAATAATTATATCAATATATAAAGCTGAAAGTATTTAAAAAAATTCATGCTATACTGGGTTCTAGGTGTATCTTCTATGTGTTTAAAAATAAATTGATGGTTCTTTAAAAAGTTCATTTTTCTATGCTTTATTTTCATTCCTTCCATTTAAAAACCTTCACCAAAGCACCTGAAATTTTTTATTTGTTGCAAGTGTAGTTCCCACAATTACAGTGTGACTTTTTCTGAGACTATTAAAAAATTCTAGAAAAAAGAATAAACTTAAATTAAGATTCAAGTATTATTTTAAATTAGCACAATAGGGAGAGATGTATATTTGTTTTCAACAGATAAGCCTTTAACTATTTCTATAGTCCTTTGACACTTAACTATCAAATAAACATACCACATTCTTTATGCTAGGAGACATTGAAGGGCACTAATAAATGTTCTCAGCACAGTGACACAGTGTTAGAACTGGTCATATATAAATATTGTAAGAATGTTTTAAAGGCCATATTATGATTTTGAGTTTTATGTTTATAACTTCAGTATCAAAATCCTGTTTTGCTTACATTCATATGTGCCTTGTTATGCTGTCAAAGCATCTATGCTAGCTTTGGATGACATCATAATAAGCCAGAAAGAGAGGAGTCACCCCTCCAGTGTTAGCCTGTCAATGTGTAAGATCCACCTATGAAGACATCTGTCATTGAGTCACCTCTATATACATCACCTATACAATCTTCTTTTCTTTCCACAATAGATATGCCTATAGACAAGTACTATAGAAAGTGTATTAACCTCTTGTGTGTGCATTAGCAGATTCTAACAATATAGAAAGTCATCTTGGCCATCATAAATGCAGGGTGCTTCATTTAAAGTGCTAGGATCTCCCCAGGGAGCGATTTACTCTCTAGGAATTAAATCAAAATTGAACAAAGCAAATGTTGTGCTCTTGAAACGGTGGCAGAGACACCAGTTGAGGGCTTTTGTTTGTTTATTATATAGCTCTGTGACGTAAACAGAAGAAATCACACCATACTTTAAAAACCATACTGGCATAGTCACAAGTCCACAGACACACTCTTCAAAACTTGAAACATTCTGAAGTGAAATAAGAAACCATCCCCCTGACATATGAATTTAGCCTAGAGCTGCTCACACAGCATGGCTAATGACAGGGACTGTGCAAATCAGCTCTAGAACCTCTTCAGTGAAACTTCGTACCCAGGTTCTAAAGACACAGCAACTTTGAAATCAAACACTGCTAACCGCCTAGGCCAGAGATGAGGACTCTATAAAGGTCCTTACCTCTTACATTTGGTAAAAATATTAAATGCATTGTCAAGCAGACAACGTGCCCAGTAGTCCAGTGTAAAGATCACTTGTGACAGTAAGTTCACTAGCATCCACAGTAACAGGAATATAATAAAGTCTACATCAAAAACAATGCATGCAGGGTGTCGTAGTATATTACATATCTCCTGGTCATGTGCACCAATTCATTGTGCCCCAAACACAGAAATAAGGATGATGGTATACTATATATATATGTGTACACATCATATTACCATAATAAACACTAATCAAGAAAAGAATCAAATCATTCAGAACAATGGGACTTCACAGTAGAAGCAATGATGCTTTTATGTTTTCTTGACTCTTTAGGAAAAAATAGGATTGTTTTTTGTTTTGTAAACATCTTCATAACTATCTTTTTTTCTCAACAGATTACTGAAACTATTCAAATAGTAAATATCTAGGTGACATGAGCAAAGCATATCTTAAACACACTAACACTTTCAGGAAAAAAAAATCCATAGGCATTTGTTAAAAGATGACTATTATAAATATCTTCTATTTTGATTTTGAACTATGTTTTCATAAATAATGTATTTAAAAGTGCTGAGCGTGGTAGGATAGTCAGCGGCGCCAGTGTAAACACAACATTTGGTTTTTCCACTCTGCAAATTGTTTTTTTTTTTTAAATCCCATTTTGTCAAACACTGCAACAGTTAAAATATTTGCATAGGGAATATGTAATAGCCCTTTGATTCATAGCTCCTGAATTCTATATAAATTAGAAAACCATAGTCACTTAAAAAACAATTCTTGAAATGTTTTAAATTTATGGAAAAAGAAACATGATGCCAACCTTTCAAGTAAAATGAAGTGAAAAAGAAAACTCCAAACTTGCGCTTTAAAAAAATATGTTTAATAAATTAAAAAATGAGAGGTAGTTAAAAATGACAAATAAAACCTATAATTTTAATATCATCCTTAATATAAGGCCAGTATTCTCAATGGATATAAATCTTTTTAAATCTTTCATTTTTTTAAAGGTCACTCAACATATACTCATTGAGTTTAAGATTAAAAAAATAGTCTCCAGGGGATTTTGATAGTGAAAGGTAAGACCTTGATACAAATAGGACATTGATTGTAATTTTGGTTTTGTGCACTAGACGATACTGTTCTGAAGGTCAGAAATACATGCCATAGTCAGGGGAGTATTTCATGGGAGTATTTCATGTAAAGAGTTAATGTAATCATAAAACAATAATATTGGCAGCTAAAAGGTTTGAGCACTGTACTGCCTTTTAGTTATGGATGAGGGTTAATAGTTTGCTTTTAACAATGTTAAAATAAGTCTTTCTTGAGAGACTACGTGAAGACAGTTAAGGTCTGACATCGAAGGTTGTCTCTATAATCCTTTGTAAAATGTTGCTTAGGAGAAACTTAAGCTTTTCACTGGATTATACGTTCAAGGTGAACACGCCACATGCCAGATGTGATTCCTCAAGATGATTTTGTACAGTGCTACATGTAGGCATTCTTTTACTATATCTTTTCCTTTATATTCCCAAACTGGATTATCAAGCTTATTATTGTTTTACCTGCTGACATTCATTAGTTTACAGAACTCTTTTAGAACTGGAGAGCCATGCTTTAATAAATTAATTACAGTATTGGAATATATATATATATATATATATATATATATATATATATATTTCTTCTTTTAGACCTAAAAACAGTATCACTCTTGGAATTATCAATGAGACAGGATATCTGCAGATTGTTTTGTGCTTTTTAAAAAATTTCTTACCATTAGTTATTTTTGTTTCTTCTCTCTCTCTCTCTCTCTTTCTTTCTTTTTCTTCTCTCTCTCTCTTTCTTTCTTTTTTTTTTTAATATATCAAACTCTTCTGTAACAAAAATGCCAGAATTTGGGCAGTGAACAACCAGAGGGCTCACACATTAAGATCCTTCAACAGCTACTTTTTTTTAACATGAACAGAAAAATTGGCTTCAGAGTTCGTGTACTAAACACAGTATGTAGCATGGTTAAATATCACGGTTACATGTTTAAAATAGCCTTTGTGTGTATCAGATTATGCTTTAAAAAAATGCAAACCACGGCCAGTTTGTTGGCAATTGTTTCTAAGAGACCATATTGCACAAAAGTCCTTAAATACAGAGACAAGGTATGCTACTGATTTAATAGTATACGTATAGGGCAGACGAAGCGGTTTTACTTTGCACATGCGGCCTCTAGAGATGCGTTAGGGGATTGCTCAGAGGACTAGGAACACAGTTTGCTTGCAAGGAGAGCAAGTGTTGAATCAAACAAACTTAATTTGGCAATTCATTGTCTTACATAGGCTTTGTTTGTTTGTTTTCAAACAGAATCATGGATAACCTTGATAAAAAATGGAGACCAAAGACCTTCCCGGTTGTCTTTTCCCAGTAGCCAACCTGTAGGTTTTTCAGGAACTCAATTTCTGATGTTATTTAATTACTTTTATTTCCCATCCCAGCCCTCTGAAATGATTTTTTTTTTTTGGCCTTTCAAATGGAAATTAGGATTCAGAAGTAGGGCTGGAAGTACTTTCGACAAAAGCTTTATAGATCTGCGAGTTCAAGAACCTTGGGAAAGAATCTCTGTGCATGAGGGTGTAGATCTGAAGCTGGGCATCTTCGTACATGTGAGGGCTGGGGTCCAGCAGATTCTTGTTGATCACCTCTCTCACTCGAGAATCCAGGCTCACCTAAAAGGAACAGAAGCAGATATGTCCATGCGTTTTTGGTTTTTGTTTTCAAACAAAAGACCTCTGTTAAGTAATCATGACATCTCCGAGAGACTTCATAGATTAAGTCTCACACCCATAAGGACCACACCAAAGGACCAGAGATGGTCCTTTCAAAGGCTAAATAATTCTTAATGATTGCCCTTCCCTTCTAGTGCTGAATTAAACAATGGTTTAATTCAGTGTTTATCGTCTCAACATATTACAGAATGCCAGAGAAGAATCAGACATCACAGCACCCTCAAGCCTCAAGGATCCAAGAAAAATAAAAAGGGCTGGAACCATTTTAAGAGCCAGAGGCCAGGGAGGACCAGAATGAACCTATGTCTTCTGGACACGACAGGACTCCACTCAGGAACCCACAATAGCCGTGATTGCCCAACCTGCACAGGATCAAGCCAATCAACATCCCATCATGGGGTCCAAGGGCCCAGAAGCTCAAATCTCTAGCCAAGGAGCTTCTGGGGGAGTCAACTTGTTTTTTCTTAGACATCTGGCTTCTGGTAAGACAACCACAGTTGATGGCCCCACAACCAGGAGTATCAGACAGTACAAACTGGAGTCAATGCATTATGAAAGTTAGAATAGAGCAAAACATTTTTTAAGAAAGAAAACACAACACAACATTATCACCAAGTGTGGAGGCACCTAGCCGTGCTGGTGTCATCTGAAGAGTCGACGCTCTGATGTTGTGCTGGTGAATATTGCTGATTCCCCTCAGCTCACGGCTTAGAATGATATTGTAGAATTCTAGAGGTCGTCTTTCATATCAGAAATTAAGTAGACTCTAACTCGTTATAGAGCAACTTCAAAAGCTATAACCTATACTAATGGAAATATTTTTGTTACGATATGTTATAATAAAGACAAATTAACCTTTAAAATAGAGGGAAAAAAGAATCAGAATTTGAATTCACCCCCTTTTCTGGTGATTGTTAGGGGTGACTCTGTTGACAAAGGGACACAAATCTGAAGGGCGAAAAGAGCTCTCTAACCAAAACCAGCACACAGGTCATATGTGGTACTCAGTAGCTTCATATTCCAGTGGTCTCTCAAAGTCAAGGATGGAAAGCATGGCCATGGAAGAGTAAAGAAGAAACAGAGGTAGGCTTAATGTCCTATCTGAGGGGATACATCTGGGAGACATCTGTAAAAGATCTCTACACACATGAAACAGAAACCAGGGTAATGATATGTAATAATAAAAGAATCTTAGGAATTCAGAATATTTACTAATATTATCAATGTAGTGGAGCTTTAAAAATACACAGAAATTAAATTCAGTAAAAAATTCAGTAACATAACACATCCTTCTTTTACTGGATCACTCCCTTGAGACACAGGGGACATGTTAGAAAGGAAAAGAGTGACAAATATATAGCACTAAGCCTATGGTTAGAAGGAAAGCTCTGTCCTGAAAGGCCACATCAGGAAAAAAAAATCCCTATAGATGTAAGAGGTTTCCTTCCCCAGCATAGCAAAAAGAGAGGGATAAAAGAAAAACCATACAGGAGACAAAATAATTACCCTGAGTGTTGACTGCTTTCAGCTGTGACCAGGGTGCAGTGGTCAACAGCTGACTGTCTCTTTTTTGTTTAAGAATTTATTTATTTGTGAATACACTGTCACTATCTTCAGACACACCAAATGAGGGTGTCAGATCCCATTACAGATGTTTGTGAGCCACCATGTGGTTGCTGGGAATTGAACTCAGGATCTCTTGAAGAGTAGTCAGTGCTCTTAGCCCAGTTGACTACCTCTTAAAATGCACAGCCTTTGACATTTATGTTGAAACACCTTAGTGTAAGCCTGTTGAGACAATCATCTTGATTGATTCTGGCTGCTTTTCTCCTCTGCAGAGAACTGTGTGCTGTCTATAATGATCTCAGAATCAGAACATCTTGCCATGTTCCTGAACTCAACAGACACATGTGTTAGGATGCTGGATGCCCCAAAGGGCAGTTTGCTAGATTTGTTTGGAAATGAAGGTCAGCAATTTGTTTCCTCAGTTTGACCCAACCAACATAAGCACAGAAAGAAGAACGTATTCATCTCTTAGTTGAACTACACATTCTTTTTTGTTGGGGATTCTCTTTTTAAGAACATGTTTTGGCTTCTGGTTTCCATCTGTGCCCAGGAGCTGACTCTGTTCTACAACCCTCCAAACCCCAATCCCACCCAGAGAAAGTTTGTCCCCCAGGAGTGTTGACACACCTAAGTTAACAGGTGAGACCACCACTACCACTCCAATACCTGGCCCAAGTGGGAACCACAGGGGACCCAGTGGATGAAGAAACTGTAGTGCAGTCGAGAACACAATTGTTCCAGGTTCCATCTACACCTGGGAGCTGACTCTGTGCTACAGCCCTCCACACGCCAATCCCACTTAAAGCTGGACCCCCAGGGGTGCTGACATACCCAGGCTCACAGGCTCACAGGAGGCATAAGCTCCAGTCAGAGACAGCAAATCCAGCTAATCAGAGATAACCAGATGGTGAGAGGCAAGCACAAGAACAAAAGCAGCAGAAACCAAGGCTACTTGGCATCATTGGAACCCAGTTCTCCCACTACAGCAAGATCTCGATATCCAAATATACTAAAAAAGCAAGATTTTGATCTAAAATCACATCTCATGATAATGCTAGAGGAGTTTAAGGAAGACATAGATAACTCCCTTAAAGAAATACAGGAGAACACAGGCAAACAGGTAGAAGCCCTTAAAGAGGAAACATATAAATCCCTTAAGGAATTACAGGAAAACACAACCAAACAGGTGAAAGAATTGAACAAATCCATCCAGGATCTAAAATTGGAAATAGAAACAATAAAGAAATCACAAAGGGAGACAACCTTGAAGATAGAAAACCTAGGAAAGAGATCAGGAGTCATAGACGAAAGAATCACCAACAGAATACAAGAAATAGAAGAGAGAATCTCATGTGCAGAAGATACCATAGAAAATACTGACACAACTGTCAAAGAAAGTACAAAATGCAAAAAGCTCCTAACCCAAAACATCCAGGACATGATGAAAAGATCAAACATAAGAATAATAGATACAGAAAAGAGCAAAAATTCCCAACTCAAAGGACCGGTAAATATCTTCAACAAAATTATAGACAAAAACTTCTCTAATCTAAAGAAAAAGATGCCCAAAACCATACCAGAAGCCTGCAGAACGCCAAATAGATTAGACTAGAAAAGAAAATCCTCCTCATATAATAATCAAAACACCAAATACACAGAACACAGAAAGAACAGTGACAAAGACAGACACTACCTCAGAGTAAAAACCCGGAAAAAAGATTTCCAAGCAAATGGTCCCAAGAAACAAGCTGGAGTAGCCATTCTAATACCAAATAAAATTGACTTTCAGTTATTTAAAAAGATGAGGAAGGACACTTCATACTCATCACAGAAAAAAACCTACCAAGATGAACTCTCAATTCTGAACATGTATGCCCCAATTGCAAGGACACCCGCATTTGTAAGGAAAATGTTATTAAAGTTCAAAGCACACATTGAACCACACACAGTAATAGTGGGAGACTTCAACACCCCACTCTCATCAATGGACAGATCATAGAAACAGAAACTAAACAGAGACACAGTGAAACTGACAGAAGTTATGAACCAAATGGATTTAACAGATATCTACAGAACATTTCATCCTAAAAACAAAATAATATACCTTCTTCTCAGCACTTTATGGTACCTTCTTCAAAACTGGCCATATAATTGGACACAAACCAAGCATCAACAGATACAAGAAGATTGAAATAATACCATGCATCCTATCAAGTCACCACGGAATAAGGCTGGTCTTCAGTAACAACAAAAACAAAAAAAAATCCACATGCACATGTAAGCTGAACAACTCTCTACTTAATAATAACATGGTCAGGGAAGAAATATAGAAAGATATTAAAGACTTTTTAGAATTTAACAAAAATGAAGACACAACATACCACACTTATGAGACACAATGAAAGCAGTGTTAAGAGGAAAACTCATAGCTCTGAGTGCCTCCATAAAGAAATTGCAGAGAGCATAAACTAGCAGCACATCTGAAAGCTCTAGAAAATAAAGAGGCAAATACATCCAAGAGGAGTAGATGGCAGGAAATTATCAACCGTAGGGCTGAAATCAACCAAGTAGAAACAAAGAGAACTAAACAAAGAATCAACAAAACCAGGGGCTGGTTCTTTGAGAAAATCAACAAGATAAATAAACCCTTAGCCAGACTAACCAGAGGGCACAGAGACAGTATCCAAATTAACAAAATTAGAAATGAAAAGGAAGACATAACAACAAAAACTGAAGAAATTTAAAAAATCATCAGGTCTTACTACAAAAGCCTGTACTCAACAAAATTGAAAAAAATCTAGATGAAATGGATGATTTTCTAGACAGATACCAGGGTGCTAAGGTTAAATAAGGAGCAGATAAACCACCTAAACAGTCCCATAAACCCTAAAGAAATAGAAGCAGTCATTGAAAGTCTCCCAACCAAAAAAAAGAGTCCAGGACCAGATGGTTATAGTAGAGAATTCTATCAGACCTTCAAAGAAGACCTAATATGAATACTCTTCAAACTATTCCACAAAATAGAAAGAGAAGGAACACTACCGAATTCATTCTATGAAGCCACAGTTACACTGATACCTAAAGCACACAAAGACCCAACAAAGAAACAGAACTTCAGACCGGCTTCCCTTATGAATGAATATCAGTGCAAAAATACTCAACAAAATTCTTGCAAACTGAATCCAAGAATACTTCAAAATGGGCATTCACCATGATCAAGTAGGCTTCATCTCAGTGGTGCAGGGATGGTTCAGTATACAGAAATCCATAATGTAATACACTATACAAACAAACTCAAAGAAGAAAACCACATGATCATCTCATTAGATGTGGAGAAAACCCCTTCATGTTAAAAAGTCTTCAAGCTGAAAGATCAGGAATTCAAGGCCCATACCTAAACACAATAAAACCAATATACAGCATCAAACTAAATGGAGAGAAATATGAAGCAATCCAACTAAAATCAGGGACTAGACAAGGCTGCCGACTCTCTCCCTATCTATTTAATATAGTACTCAAAGTTCTAGCCAGAGCAGTTAGACAGCAAAATGAGGTCAAAGGGATACAAACTGGAAAGAAAGAAGTCAAGATATCACTATTTGTGGATAATATGAGAGTAAGCTTAAGTGACCCCAAAATTTCACCAGAGAACTTTTCTAGCTGATAACTTCAGCAAAGTGGCTGGATATAAAATTAACTCAAACAAATCAGTAGCCTTCCTCTACTCAAAGAATAAATGGGCTGAGAAAGAAACTAGGGAAATGATACCCTTCGCCATAGTCACAAATAATATAAAATATCTTAGTATGACTCCAATTAAACAAGTAAAAAGATCTGTATGATAAGACCTTCAAGTCTCTAAAGAAAGAAATGGAAGAAGATCCCAGAAGATGGAAAGATCTCTCATGCTCATGGTTCAGCAGGATTAATATAGTAAAAATGGCCATCTTACCGAAAGCAATCTACCTTCTACCCAGCAAAATTCCAACTCAATTCTTCACAGAGATAGAAAGAGCAATTCACAAATTCCTCTGGAATAACAAAAATCCAGGATAGTGAGAACTATTTTCAACAATAAGAGAACTTCTGGGAGAATCACCATCCCTGACCTCAAGCTGTACTACAGAGCAATAGTGATAAAAATTGCATGGTATTGGTACAGAGACAGACAGGTAGAACTGATGACCCAGAAATGAACCCACACACCTATGGTCACCTGATCTTTGACAAAGGAGCTAAAACCATCCAGTGGGAAAAAACCCAGCATTTTCAACAAATGGTGCTGGTTCTGCATGTAGTGGTCTGCATGTAGAAGAATGCAAATTGATTCCTTCTTATCTCCTTGTACAAAGCTCAAGTCCAACTGGACCAAGGACCTCCACATAAAACCAGATACACTGAATCTAATAAAAGGGAAAGTGGGGAAGAGCCTCGAACACATGGGCACAGGGGAAAAGTTCCTGAACAGGACAACAATGACCCGGGCTCTAAGATCAACTATTAGACAAATGAGATCTCATAAAATTAAAAAGCTTCTGAAAGGCAAAGGACACTGTCTTCAGGAAAAAACAACAACATACAGATTGGGAAAAGATCTTTACCAATTCTACATCTGATAGGGGGCTAATATCCAATATATACCAAGAACTCAAGAAGTTAGACTCCAGAGAACCAAATAGCCCTATTCAAAATGAGGTACAGAACTAAACAAAGAATTCTCAAGTGAGGAATCTCTAATGGCTGAGAAGCACCTAAAGAAATGTTCAACATCCTTAGTCATCAGGGGAATGCAAATCAAAACAACCCCAAGATTCCACCTCACCCCAGTCAGAATGGCTAAGATCAAAAACTCAGGTGACAGCAGATGCTGGTGAGGATGTGGAGAAAGAGGAACATTCCTCCATTGCTGGTGGGATTGTAAGCTGGTACAGCCACTCTGGAAATCAGTCTGGCAGTTCCTCAGAAAATTGGACATAGCATTACCTGAGGAGCCAGCTATACCACTCCTGGGCATATACCCAGAAGATGCTCCAACATATAACAAGGACACTTGCTCCAGTATTTTCATAGCAGTCTTATTTATAATAGCTAGAAGCTGGAAAGAACCCAGATGTCCCTCAATAGAGAAATGTATACAGAGAATGTGGTGCATTCACACAATGGAGTACTACTCAGCTATTACAAACAATGACTTCATAAAATTCACAGGCAAATGGATGGAACTAGAAAATATCATCCTGAGTGAGGTAACCCAGTCACAAAAGAACACACATGGTATGCACTCACTGATAAGTGAATATTAGGTAAAATGCTTGGAATTCCCACAATACAAGTCACAGACCATTTGAACCTCAAGAAGAAGGAAGACTGTGCCCTTCCCCCAGGCCTGAGCAGGCCTGCAAGTCATTTACCACAATAGACCAAGCAATAGTAGGACCTGAGATGCATTACATTACCAGCCTTGACGCCTTGGAGCCTGCTACCAGAGCTAAGAAGAATGGACTGCCTGCTGAGCTAGCCTTGACACCTTCCGGACTACTATCTCCTCTCCTAGCCCCTGGGCAGAAGAGACTCTGGGGGGCAGGGCGTCCCCTTTATACGTGAAAGCAAATTATTAAACTTCGGGCCTTGATCAGAATACTTTGTCTTAGCCCCACCTGTCTCTCACCCTCCATTCCCGTTCATTCCCAGGCTTCCTCTCAGGAGAACCCGGTTACCCGTGGCTGCAGGCAGCTACAGAAGACCAAAGTGTGGATGCTTCAGTACTACTTAGAAGGGGGAAAAACAATCATGGGAGGTAGAGGGAGGGAAAGGTATGGGGCAGAGAGAGGAGGAGGGGAAAGGGGGACAGGATCAGGTGTGGGAGGAGAGGGGAATGAAGTACAGAGGATCAGGAAGTTGAACAAAGGTATACAGCAGTCGGGGAAGCGGAACTGCATAGCCACTAGAACGTCCCAGATGGCCTGGCAGTGGTGGTGCACACCTTTAATCCCAGCACTTGGGAGGCAGAGGCAGGCAGATTTCTGAGTTTGAGGCCAGCCTGGTCTACAGAGTGAGTTCCAGGACAGCCAGGGCTACACAGAGAAACCCTGTCTCGAAAAACCAAAAAAAAAAAAAAAAAAAGTCCCAGATGCCAGGAATGCAAGAGGCTCCCAGGATCCAATGGGGATGACATTAGCTGAAATACCCAATAAAGGGGAGACAGAACATGAAGAGACCATATCCAGAAGTTAACCCAGAATTGCTCCTGTCTAAAGGAAATGCCGGGACAAAGAGTGGAGCAGAGACAGAAGGAAAGGGCATCCAGAGACTACCCCACCTAGGGATCCATCCCATATGCAGACGCCAAACCCAGACACTATTGCTGATACTATTGCTGATAAGAAGTGTTTGCTGACAGGAGCCCGGTATAGCTGTCCTCTGAGAGGCTGTGCCAGAGCCTGACAAACACAGATGCAGATGCTTGCAGCCAACTATGGGACTGAGCATGGGAACCTCAATGGAGGAGTTAGGGGAAGGACTGAAGGAGCTGAAGGGGTTTGCAACCCCATAGGTAGAACAACAATATCAACCAACCAGACTCCCCAGAGCTCCCAGGGACTAAACCACCAGCCAAAGAGTACACATGGAGGGACCCATGGCTCCAGCTGCATATGTAGCAGAGGATGGCCTTGTAGGACTTCAATGGGAGGAGAAGCCCTTGGTCCTGTGGAGGCTTGATGCCCCAGAGTAGGGGAATGCTAGGGTGGTGAGGCAGGAATGTGTGGGTGGGGGAGCACCCTCATAGAAGCTGGGGGAGAGGGGATGGGATAGAGAGTTTGCAGAGGGGAAACCTGGAAGGGGAATAATATTTGGAACGTAAATAAATAAGATATCTAAACAACAACAACAACAAAACCCAAAAAACAAAACAAAACAAAACAAAAAAACCCATGGTTTGTGGGGCTGGAGAGATGGCTCATTGGTTAAGAGCACAGGCTGTTCTTCCAGAGTTCAGTTCCTAGCAACCACATATAATATAGCAACCGCTCATAACTATCTCTGATGAGATCTGGTGCCTCCTTCTGGCCTGCAGGCGTAAATGCAAGTAGAATGCTATTTCCATAATAAATAAAATAATCTTAAAAAATGTTCCATGGCTTCTTTAAAAAAAACATGTTTTCTAAATGAATTATTTACATTT
Source organism: Arvicanthis niloticus (assembly GCF_011762505.2). Lineage (NCBI taxonomy): Eukaryota > Metazoa > Chordata > Mammalia > Rodentia > Muridae > Arvicanthis > Arvicanthis niloticus. The sequence goes on along the minus strand of NC_133436.1, from coordinate 14,144,657 downwards.
CTCATGAAGTCACCATCAACTACAAAAATACTAAAATGTGTAGAGCTTTTTAAAATTTTCTTTAAATACATCTTCGTATATTTCTTCCCAAACACATGGTGGCTCACAACCATCTCTAATGGGATCTGATGCCCGCTTCTGATGTGTCTGAAGACAGCTAGAGTGTACTCACATACAAAGAATAAATACATCTTTTAAAAATATTAGCCTTGGAGTTTAAACCAACTCATCTTATTCTGAAACGTCACTGTCATGTGATACCTTGCCAAACAATACACCCCCAGAGTTTTGCTACAGTTGTTTTACTTTTACACGTGAGAGAACTTTTTTTTTTTTCCTGTGGAGAAAGAAACTGAGGATTTGTGGCCAAGAGAAGTTTATTTTCTTCTTAGCAGCACAGTGAGATCTAGTCTAACAGTTGCCTGTGGGGTAGTAACTGGTGTCATGTCATATCTTAGGACTAATAAAATGACTTTGATAATTGTATGGACCAGAACCTAACAATATATTTTTAAAAAATTAACACTAACAGAATACCAAGGCACACACTAGACAGTCCAACATTCAGTGCCCTGCAACAATAATGTCTTTTCGTTGGTCTTTTGGAAAACGAAATATTTACCCTTCCCTCCCACTGGTTGGTTTTGCTTTGTGTTTCATCGCAGCAACCCAGCAACCCAGAGGGTTTATCCGTTTGCAGAGAAAACCCTGCTGGAATGCTGGTAGCATTTCAATACGAAAACGGGTGTGTGTGTGTGTGTGTGTGTGTGTGTGTGTGTGTGTGTGTGTGTGACTTGGGAGGGACTCATTAGAAGTGAAACTGTTGGTCACAGTCACAACGTAGAGAATGGGAAAGAATCTGCATTTCACATGTCTCAGAGGAAGAACGTGCGTGCGTGCGTGCCTGCGTGCGTGCGTAGAGAGGATGAGATCCCACGGAGGACAGCTCGTCAAAGCACTGATGCCCACCACAGCCCTGTTCTAGGGGACTTTGGCTGGGTAATGCTCAAGAGACTAAACTCTGGGAGTAGAAAATACCAGGTCCAGACATTAAAACGTGCAGGTGAGCATCATGGACAGCAAAGGGCCGTCGGGGTAGTGAGAAGGGAAAGCCTTCTTGAAGCCGCCGTGTTTTCTGGAGGTTGGTAAGCACATCTGGAGTCTGATACTTAGGATCCAGGGGACTGGGTCAGCACATTATTCTAACCCCTCGATGAGACTGTTGCTCAAGAGGAAGTTGATGTTTACAGATTTAATATGCTTGCTAGAAGTTGCTAAAGATAACAAGGGAAACAGGCTGGCGCCTCTTAGAAAGGGTTCAGGAAGTCAAATAATTTCTATTTTTCCATCTCTATCCAAGAGTTAGTAGTAAAGAAAGGTAGGAAGGGAGACTTTCAATATTGTGTGTGTGTATGTGTGTGTGTGTGTGTGTGTGTGTGTGTGTGTGTGTGGTGTGGTGTGTGTGTGGGGGAGATGGGCAATCCCAGCCTAAGAGTCAACATGGATGCCGTGGGGTTTTATTTTTTGTTTGTTTGTTTTGAGTTGCCACCCAGAGAAATGTCTTCAAACTAGCATTTATGCCAACAGCTGGGTAAAAGCACAAAATCCTGGGCTGGGTTTCCAAAGGGCCGGATTAAGCAGTACTTAGTGGGGGTGCAGTGTGGGGATAGCTTAGCAGTTAAAGTGGTGGGGCTTGCAAGCCTGAGGACTAGAGTCTGGACTCCACTTCAAAAAACTGATAGAAAGAAAGAGAGAGGAATACAGTAACTGGGGGAGGAGGGGCAGAGGGAGGGAGGGTCCTGAGTGGGAGAGGCAACAGGGAGGGGTAGGGGGAAATGTGATCAGGTATTGGGGGGGGGGGGACAGGACTGAAGCCCTGAGGGCCAGCAGAAAGAATGGAAACAGGCAACCTCGGGAGGTAGGAGGTGGGGAGACCCTCTAGAATGTACCAAGACCTGGGAGGAGAGAGATGCCCAGAGCTCAAAGGGAGGGACCTTAGATGAAATGCCCTACAGTGGGGAGAGGGAACTTGTAGAGTCCACCTCCAGTAGAAAGACAGGGCATCAAGTGGAGGGATGGGGTTGCATCAAAAACTCTGACCCAGAATTGTTCCTGTCTGAAGGAACTTCAGGGACAAAAATGGAGACGAACATGAGAGAAAGGAGGTCCAGTGACCTGCCCAAATAGGGACCCATCTCAAGAGAAGGCCTGGGGCCCTGACACTGTTACTGATGGTGTGGTGTGTTTGCTGACAGGAGCGTAGCATGGCTACCCTCCAAGAGGCTCAATAAGCAGCTGAAAGAGTCAGATGCAGATACTAGCATCCAAACAATGGACAGAAGCTGGGGAACCCTTTGGTTGAATTAGGGGAAAGTTAGAAGAAGCTGAGGGGGAGGGCAGCCCCATGGGAAGACCAGCAGTCTCAACTGATCTGGACCCCCACCCCAGCCCCAACCCCCCCAAGATCTCTCAGACACTGGACTTGGTCTCAGTGAGAGAAGACAGGGGGGACAGTGAGTGGGGAGACCTGGTGAGGTGGGGGTGGAGGGGTGGGGACATCCTCTTGGAGACAGAGTGGGGGAGGAGGGATGGGATGGGGAGTGGGGGCAGGGGTTGGTCAGACTAGGAGGGGGATGAAGACTGGACTATAAAAAAAATTTTTAAAAAAAAGCCTGGTGGGTGTGGTAGTCCCTTGTGATTCTAGCCCTGGAAGCAGAAGACAGGATATCTCCAGAGCAAGCAGGCTGGGGAGCTCTAGGTTTGATTGCAAGACCCTGCCTCCATAAGATGGAAGAGAAACTGAACATGATGGCTAATGCACGTGCACCAATAGGCATGTACACATTCGTGTGTGTGTGTGTGTGTGTGTGTGTGTGTGTGTGTGCGCGCGCGCGCGCGCGCGCGCCCGCGTGCGCACATGCGCACACACAGAAAATAAACAAAGACTTCCTGGGAAGGCTTCAAAGATTTGCGTTTTAGACAAACGACTCAGGTGATTCTCAGGCACATGGTCTGAGCATCTTGTTTTGAAAAGCATCACCCACTTTAAAACATAGTGATTTACTTACTTGTGCCTGGAAGTTTTTATGGAAAGGAAGTACCTGTCACACACCATTTAGCCAGAGATAAATGATCAAAGCACAGTGGGGAGACCTGGCCTGTAACATGGCCAGGCGGACTCTGAAGGGAAGTGCCCTCCGGATTCTTACCTCTTTCGGGGACAGTATAGAAATGTAATCCTCGTATATCATCCTGGCCTTTTCTTCGACGGCTTTTTTGTTCTGCTCTTTCTTTAAGTCTTCACAGGCGAGCCAGAAGAGTAGGTTCTCTTCGCTGTATTCTGTTCGGAGGAACTCTCGGAATAGGTTTCTTCCCGCAGGCGCCTTCATCATCTTGTCAAAATTTTGAGACCAGGACAAGACTTCGTCTGCAGTGGGGTTTTGGCTGCAGAGACAGAATGAAGCCCTTAGGAACAACATCCATCTGAACACGGGCAGAGGGAGCCGCTGATGGTTTGAAATGTGTAGTCATGTGCTGCCCTCTAGTGGCCAGGGTCTTGCTATTCCACCTGGCTTGATGATCTGAGAGACTGTCATTCCTGGGCCTTGACAAATGATCCCGTGGGTGCAAGAGACAAGAAAGGGAGCTGAGGGTTAGAGCTGTGAGGAGGTACGCACCACATGCCCATGGCCGTCAGACACTCCTAATGAATCCTGAAAGTGGGGATGCGTCTTAGCAACTTGTTGTAAATGGATAGGAATACTGTGAGTCCCTTTTCTTTCTACGTAGTTTGCTTTGTCCAACCATAAGAGGTTATTTTTCATCTCCAGTAACCAATCCTAAAACAAGGATACACTTCGTGCATTTAGCACAAAATATCCTCTTGTTCTCAAGGTATTCTTTGAAAGGCAGGGGACTTTGAGAACAGTAAGAAGAATTTTTCTGGACAACCACATAAATTAAAGATCAAGTATTATTGCCAAGACTACCACTCGCCGATCAATTTGTCCTTATACCAAAGAAGAAGGAGTACAGATTGTGGAGATTTTTATTTTCTAACAGAAATCTTGAACAGAATCTTGGCTTTTGATTAAAATATATATATTTACTTAGGAGGGGCCCTGTGTTTTATTTTTCTTAATTTCTGACCAAGGATCTTAAATAGATTTGCAGCTGTCCCATGGTGTCTGAACCTCTTTATTCATTTACAATATTAAATTTGGGGTTAGGGAGACAGTTCAGTGGGTAAAGTGCTTCCTATGCATGTGAATCTGAGTTTCCAGCACCCATGTAAAAAGCCAGGTAAGACGATGTGCCCAGTGCCCAGGGGAAAGGGGAGAGAGAGGCAGAGGCCAGGGACTCACAAACCAGTAAGCTTAGCAAAAAACCTTGAGCTCTAGATTCAGCAAGAGATCCTGTTTTAAAAAATGGCAGAGAGTAATAGAGATAGACACGATCTCCACCTCTAAGATCCATAATACATACATGGGAGAGCATGTCCACACACATGTGCATACACACATCCATCTAACACACACACATGCATTCACACATACACATTTTCTCTCTCTCTCTCAATAAAAAATTAAATGTAAAAATCTTTAACATCACAATGAAACTTATATTCAAATATTAAAATTTCTATAAAAGCCGGGCGGTGGTGGCGCACACCTTTAATCCCAGCACTTGGGAGGCAGAGGCAGGCGGATTTCTGAGTTCAAGGCCAGCCTGGTCTACAGAGTGAGTGCCAGGACAGCCAGGGCTACACAGAGAAACCCTGTCTCGAAAAACCAAAAAAAAATTTTTTTTCTATAAAAAGCAAAAAGGATGCATTTATCATTATGTGAACCACCAACTCATAGTTAAGTTTTATCCTCTAAAATTGCTTTTCAACTTCTCATTTTAGAAAGACTTAGATGAAGTCTGTTCTGATGATTATAAAACCAGGAGCTGGCTAGCTGGGTATGTTTACTGGCTGATTTTGGTCATCCAGAGTGTGTGTATCTGTGCATGTGTGTGCATGCACATGTGTGCATGTGTGCATGTGCACACATATGTGTGCATGTTTGTATCGTGTGCACATATGTGTGTGTATATGTGTTCTTGAGATTCTTCTCTTATAAAATGAAGACAAATTTTAAAGTATTTTCAGTGGGGCTGGAGGAATCGCTCAGCAGTTAAGAGCATGCAGGCTGCTCTTCCAGAGGGCCCAGGTTCAACGCTCAGTATCCAAATGGCCATGAACAAACTGTTGTGTAGCTCCAGTTCCAGAGTATTCAAGTGCCATGCAGGCTTCCCTGTCCACTGAGCATGGACATGGCACACAGACCTGAATACTGGCAGAACAGATCAATGCACGAGAAGTATTTTCATTCCAAAAATATTTTAAAATTTGTCTTCATTTTATAAGAATCTCAAGAGCACACATACACACACATGTGCACACGATACAAATATGCACACAGATGTGTGCACATGCACACATGTGCGTGTGTGCAAGTACACATCATGCACACACATGCACAGCTACACACACTCTGGATGACCAAAATCAGCCAGTAAAATTAAGGCTTTTCTGTGATAGTTCATGCAATAATCTTTATTTACTAACAGAGAAAGATCAATTTAAACAATGTGCCAGCTTGGAAACTCAGTGAAAAGTTATTGTAATCACAGAAGAGGCCTTCCAGGCTGTCACTTTTCATTTTACAGAACTATGTGCGAGAGGACCACAAAGAGATGGTGCTTCGGCACTGAGTGGACATGCGTGGTGTTTAAACACAGAAATGACTGTTCCTGTCTTGAAACTCACCATTCCTCTAGGACCTGGATGCTCTCCATTTTGGTGGTGTGCGGCGGTCTCCCAGAAGAGTCTCCTCTTTCCTCATTCCTGACAGTGAGGCTGTAATGCAACACACGTCGTCAAGGGAATCGCAAATAGCCAAAGAAAAGCATCACTTTTTCAGGAGAAACATGTCTCAGGAGATTTCATTGCCAACCATGTGGGATTATTCAAAAGACAGAGAGAGAGAGAAATTACACTTTTAAATGGTGGCAGAGAGTGGGAGTTGGTAAGTCTATACCAACTTTTAAAAATCATAAAATAAGTCAGAATCCTCACGCCATGGATATCACTATCCACTCTGACTCCACGATTGCTTAGTTTAAATTAATTAAATTCATTTACATAGTTGTACCTTTATAGTTTCAAGATTGGACATGCTTTGATATTTGACATACTATTATGTTACCTTTAAAAGTAGAGAATCGCTGGGCGGTGGTGGCACACGCCTTTAATCCCAGCACTTGGGAGGCAGAGGCAGGCGGATTTCTGAGTTCGAGGCCAGCCTGGTCTACAGAGTGAGTTCCAGGACAGCCAGGGCTACACAGAGAAACCCTGTCTCGAAAAACCAAAAAAAAAAAAAAAAAAAAAAAAACCAAACAAAAAAAAAAAAAAAAAAAAAAACCCAAAAAACCAAAACAAAAAAAGTAGAGAGTCATTTTGAATTTTGCTTAGTTCTGTTCAGTCTTTTTCATTTACTTTCTCCCTATTAATAGCTAACAAGACAGATTATATCAGAAGTCAGCACAGACCTAAATAACTCTGTACCAGCCTTCTCTTTAAGCCATATTTTCTTTGTCATTAATGCCATCATTCCTCCAGTCTCTAGAGATTGAGAAACTGCATTAGGTTCTATGTCAGTCAATCTCCAGTGTCTTGGCAGAGACAAGGGAGTGACTCTGAGGCTGTGGAGCAGGAGACCCACTGGGCAATCGTGATGGTTGCTTCCCACTGTCACCTCTATGGTACCTAGAACCATCTGGGAGATGGGACTCTGGCCATGCGTATGGGGAGGGGGAGGGACACAATATCTTTATTATCACAATTGAATGTGGGGAAGCTAATTTAATTGCGGATGGAGCCGTTCTCCAGCCATAGATCCTGGACAATGTAAAAATGTTTGCATTCACTCCCCCAACCCCCGTTTCCTTACTATGGGCGTGATGAGATAGTTTCATCAAGGTCCTGCTGACTTGACTTCCCAATTATAATGGACTGTATCTTGAACTGTGAGCAAAACCAAGCTGGTTCTCCTTCAAGCTGCATTTGCCAGAGTATTCTATCACAGCAACAGGAATGGGAGCAGTAAGAGAAGGCACTGGGACCCAGTGAGATGTTGGGCAACCCCGTGCGTTCTCCTAACCCAGGACAGTAAGAATGGTTAGGTACCCTTCAGCTTAACGGTGACTTGGGGTAGAAACCAGGATCCTAAGGATAATGAGGTCACTAGAAGAGATATTAAAGAAGTTAGGCTGAAACCCCTGCTTGCCCTGCACAAGCTGTGAAAGCCCATCTGCCCTTCTTCCCCTAACTCCACTTGCACAGGGAAAACTTCCTGATCACTTGTCTCAGAGAAAACTCTGGGCTAACCTGTCGTCATTCCTCATTTCCCCATTTCTGGCAACCCGCCCAAGAGTGCCCGCCCAAGGGCTCAGATTTTGTCCGTGTTATGGAAACAATTGTAGCTCCTTGCTGGCACGCCCTCACTCTTTGCCTAAGCTCTATAAAACTCCATTGCTTTAGCCTGGATCCATGACTTCACTGACTTCCCTCTAAGAGCTGCTTTCTAGTAAACCTGCCTTTATCTATTTTTAATCTGGTCTAATCTGGCCTGTAGCTGCATCACTCAGGGAGAGAAAAAAGCTCATTGTAAGGGAAGGTGGGACAGTTCGCCCTTAGTTGGTTAAGACACCTATCTGCCTGGCAAGAGAGGAGGTAGGAGGAAGACTCAGTGGTCTTTCCTCAGTAGAAACTCAAGCTCCTGAGTTAATAAACTGATATTTCTGTTGAGTCTAAGATGACAAGCTTCATGAGAATCCATCAGAAGCAAAAGAAGGTCCTGGTCCTGTGACATGTCTTTCACTGGTTCACTCATTCAGTGACACCATTCTCTTTGCATTGACATTATTATCCCCATTTTACAGGTGAGGAAAATAAAGGTCAGAGTGGTCTGGCAGGTTGATCGTGAACAGAGGGCCAGCTGTATGGTATGGCTAGAGTTTGAACTCTGCAATCTGCATTTTTACTGAGGGCCTACTGTTAGACTCAGTCATCATATACCACTAAATACGACTGTGGTAGAAAGGAAGCCTTTGGAGTTGGGGAGGTACCCACGAGGAGTCCTTCTCAATCTGGAAAGTCTGGCTAGAGAAACTGAGAGACAGTGTCTGATGAACATGTTCTTGAACTGTCAGGTTGGGGGAGGTAAAGATGGAGAGAATATAGCTTAGGGAAGAATCTAAAGACTTCAGGTCTCTATTGGTGATGCTGCCTTTGAGTTTAACGAGGCAGGAAAATTAACTAGAGGAAGCACACTCATTGCAGAAAAGAGATTAATTGATGGTGGGAAAGATCATTAAACTGGTAGCACCATAGACCTCAAAGGAAAAAAAAAACACCTTAACAATGAAGTAAAATACAGTTTCCTCCTCCCACTCTGGGGTGCAGTGGCAAGCTTGCTGGTATAGAGTCCCCAGGGAACATGAACCTCTGAGAAAAGGGGCATAGTCCAAAGACTCTAGAAAGCAGAACCAACATCTAGCTGGTTCCAAGAGGCACTGATACTGGCAATACACCAAGGAGAGCCCAGGAGAGGCCACCACGCCAGGGCTAGAGAAGCAAAGGCTTTGATGTAAGGTAGAGCCAGAGGAGACAGACCCAGAGAGCAGCCAGGCTTGATTCAGTCTAAGCATCTGAGGTCGCCTAGGGAACCACAGCATTCAATGCATTTAGGTGTGGCATGTGTTATCGATGCGATCCATCAGTTTCCCTCCATGTCTGGGTGAGCTACACCACTGACATTATGCTGTCAAACTTCCCCACAGACATCAGATATGCACCCTTTGTGACTTTTACAAAAAGATCTTACTGCAATACGAGGTCACTCATTCCACACAGCGTCCCAGAGAATGTACCGCACAAAACCAAGGTTAGCGCTCATCTCAGGCAACCATCTTAGAAATCCCTTCTCTCTGTGCCTCTCTGCTGTACAGCAACATGTCTAGAGTCCACGGGCATGACTGACACAGTTCTGAGCATAAATCCTGGCTCCCGTGTCTGTTCCTGTGATGTTTACAAACACCACAAATGCTACCATATTAGAGCCATCAGCATAAAATTTTGGATTGTGTTTACGTCTCTCGTTTCTACGGGCACACGTTTGGACTAAAACTAGTTATGACTGCCATTCAGTAAGTGCTTAACTGTTCGCCATGGGTGCTGTCCTCAATTTAATACTGAGCACAGTCTTACCCTCCAATAAAAAAATTGAACTTAAGCAGTGGTAGCCTCTGAGAGTAGGACAAGGATCCCCCAGGACGCTGGCTAGAAAAACCAGCCAAACGGGCGAGCTCTGGGCTCGATTCAGAGGGTCTGTCTAAATTAGACATCTGACATCAGTCTTGGGCTTCTAGTGTTTGGGCATGCATGTGCACCCCTGACAGAGAGAGGGAGATGAGCAAGGAAATGAAGGCATTGCTGCTGGTCTGCCTGTCTGACCTGATCCTGACCAAACCACAGTCACTTTCTCTTGGTTCTGTTCTAAGGATCCCTAGGCTAGGAGCTGTTTTTGATGGCAATTAATTCTGACTTTCCATTTACTCTCAACATCTCATGCATTCTATGTGTTTGAAAGGTTGAAACTGAAGGTGCCAAACATAAGAGTTGTGAGTTCTCAAAACCATATGTGTCGTAGTGTTCATTGACAATTTGACAGAATGTAGAACCACCGGGGAGATGGGCCCCTGGGCTTGCCTATGGGGGGTTATATTGATTATATTAGTTGGGATAGGGAGACCTGTTTTGATTGTATGTGGGACTACTTTTGGGCAGGGAATTGTAGACCACATAGAAATGGGGAAAGTGAGTTGAACACTGAGACACATTCATTGCTGTTTCTTGACTGTGGATGTGCTGCGACCAGCTGCTTCAAGCTCCTGAAGTCCTGATTTCCCTGTCACGATGAACTGTGTCTTGTAAGCCAGAATCAACTGTCCCCTCCTTAAGCAACTTTTTGTTTTTGTTATTTTCCCCCCTTCTACCTAGATAACTAGGTAAATTTCTTCCTTTTCTTTTTTCTTTTTTTCTGTGACAGCATTTCTCAGAAATCTTCTGTAGGATTTCTCAGGAACTCCCTCTGTAGAACAGGCTAGTCTTGAACTCACAGAGATCAGCCTGCTTATGCCTCCAGAGTGTTGGGACTAACTGTAGGTAGGTAACATTTTAAATTAACATTTCCAGCTTCTAATCTAAGACACAAAGACAATGAGACACATCCACAATGCTCACTCTGGGAATCTTGATCGAAGTCTCAACATTTGAAGGAGGAGAAACATCAACAACTTAGGCAAGATTTACCAAAGCAAGTGTGGAGACACATTAGAGCCTGGTGACTTTGAAAAGGGGGAAAATGGGGCTAGAAAGATGGCTCAGTGGTTAAGAGCACTGATTGTGCTTTCAGAGGTCCTGAGTTCAATTCCCAGCAACGACATGGTGGCTCACAACCATCTGCAATGGGGTTTAATGCCCTCTTCTGGTGTGTCTGAAGAGAGCAATGGTGAATACAAAGAAAGAAAGAAAGAAAGAAAGAAAGAAAGAAAGAAAGGAAGGAAGGAAACAAATAAATGTGTGTAGGCCATTCCAAAGCATAAGAACAGTGGGCTCTGTCTGTGGTTGGTGAGCTGTTTGTAAAGAACACTGGATTGTAGTGGAAGAGAAACATCTGAAGCCAATGATGGGTTTCCTCACTCATTATCAGAGATAGTGCATAGTCCATTTGGAAGATGGTCGACCGTTGTAAGAAAAGAATCCATTTTTAGAAACAACGCTGGAAGAGAGTGGTAAACAGCTTGAAACCTTTGCAGTAGCCATGGTGATGCAGGAATAGCAGATGACTGCATATACTTTATGCAACATGCATGTGAGGGGATCAGTAAAGTGCAGAACTGAATCCATTTCAGCGGCAGAACTCCAGAAGGGTACCACCCTCCTCAGGCAATGGGGACTGAATTACTAACCAGCACCACTTCATTTGCAAGGACACAGAAACTCAGGTCGACTCGTGCAGTGCCCACATCTGCAGCAGGCTGGCTCTGACCTCCTCTAACTCCTGGCCTCATGCAAGCTTTGTTCTGAAGCATGACCACTGCCTTCTGCTATAAAAGCTGCCTGAGATGGGTTTTTTTAAATCTGTTTTGTCATTCACAAAAGGGGGATGATCTTAAAGCTATGGGAGGAGCACCTTTGATTTCCGACACAGAATAAGTCAGTTTCAAACCTAGGATGCAGATATCACCATCTTCTCATTTTTGTAATATGACCTGTAATATGAATGGTGTCAATGGATCAAATAGTTTGTGCAATTTGTGTCTGGAAATGTCAGGCAACACAAATGTATACTTCTAGTGTGTGTGTGTGTGTGTGTGTGTGTGTGTGTGTGTGTGTGTGTGTGTGTTTTAAAGATTTATTTATTGATTTTAAGTATGTAAGTACACTGCCACCCTCTTCAGACTCACCAGAAGAGGGCACCAGATCCCATTACAGATGGTTGTGAACCACCATGTGGTTGCTGGGAATTGAACTCAGGACCTCTGAAAGAGCAGTCAGTGCTCCTAACCACTGAGCCATCTCTCCAGCCCACTTCTAGTGTGTTTAATGAAATGCTAAAGAAGACAAAATGCCACACTGCTGGGATTGAGAATGTAGCTCAGTTGGTCGGATGTGTAGGTAACATGCAAGAAGCCTTGTATTCAATTCCCAAGTCTGCTCAAAACCAGGTGTGGTGGAGCATTGCTTGTATTCTCAACACTGGGGATGTGAAGTCAGGAGAATCAGAAATTGAAAGTCAACCTCAATAAGTTTGGTCAAGGTTAGTCTGGGCTATGTAGACCAGGTCTCAAGAGAATCAACCAATCACATGACGCCACATCACAAAGACTCGGGTTTTATAGTCATATGTTAGATAATGAAATAAAAATGCATTCAGCTAGTTTTTGTTTCATCTTTAAATCCCTGGAATAAGAGAATCTGCTATTATTTCCGACAAGAATCTAAATTTTAGGCTAGAACAAAAAGTAGACCTCAGACATAAAAATGACCTTGGGCTAGGACAGGGAAGTAGGCTCAGATACTTTGGTCATCCTGATGAGCCTTTAGAAACAGTGATCACGGGAGTGTTCACGTAACTGGGTTTAATGCCTTGCTTTTTCTTTGACTATTTGTGTTTATTGTATTGCTTGTTCCTTGACTATTTGCATCTATTGTAGTGCTAGACCCTCAACCTAGAACTGACCTTAATACATGCATGTAATCAAAATGGTATAAAAGCATAAAGGAAGAGGGGGTATAGGATGGGGGTTCTAGGGAGGGGAAATGGGGAAAGGGGATGACATCTGTATTGTAAATAAACAAAATATCCAATAATAATAATAAAAAAAAGAGAATCTGCTATTAAAGTTCTTTCCACTAGATGGCGGTGTTACCGTAGAAATACAAAGTTAAGTCACTAGAAAGGCTGAAAAATCTGAGTGTAATTACCCTTAATTTGGTAAAAGAAATATTTTCTTACATGTAACACATTTTGGTAATCCTGCCTTTCCAAGGACTTTGATAATAGGTGTGCAGTTTTTCTGTGGATGTATTAATCAAGATGGGATGGGAGGGTGGATTTTCACTTTGAGCTGTGTGCTCGAAAAACCTGGGGTTATTTCCCTCTTTGGGTTTTGAGAACGAATACGCTCTGGCCCTCAGTCACCTGATTTGGGAAAACAAAGCCTTAAAAAAATGCTGGCATTGCCAGGTGTGCTTGTGCACACCTTTAATTTCAGCACTCAACTTGGGAGGCAGAGGCAGGCACATCTCTGAGTTCAAGGCCAGCCTGGTCTCAGGGTGAGTTCTAGGACAGGCAGGACTACACAGAGAAAACTTGTCTTGAAAACAAACAAACAAACAACATCAAGAAGAATAAAACAAAACAAAACAAAAAACAATGTTGGCAAAATCTTATTAACATCATCAGTATGAGTATGGAAAATGGTCACGTATACTTAGAGAAAGATCCATCTGTCTGTCTGTCTGTCTGTCTATCCATCTATCTGTCTGTCTATCTATCTATCTATCTATCTATCTATCTATCTATCTATCTATCTATCTATCCATCTATCCATCCATCCATCCATCTATCTATCTATCTATCTATCTATCTATCTATCTATCCATCTATCTATGTTTTGAAAGAGCTGTTGTGAGAGCAGACTCTACATCATTTTCAGCTTAGCTTGGGCAGAAGGATTTACTTTGTACCAGGCATAGTACCTTTAATTCCAGAACTTGTGAGGCAGAGGCAGGTGGATCTCTATGAGTTCGAGGCCAGCCTCATCCACAAAGGGAGTTCCAGGACAGCCAAAGCTACATAGTGAGACCCTGTCTTGAACAACAAAACAAAAGAAACAAAAAACCATTTGATTCCTTTTAATATATGGAAAACAAAAATACATTTTTTTTTTCATCCTGACTCAATCTCTCTTTGTTCTTGATTTCCATGCATACACATGCTTTTAAAGATAGGTTTCAAAAATATCCTCTTTATATATGTTAAATTATATTTCCAACCCTAAGACAGGTATTTTAGGCTCATCACCAAGCTTATCAGCAGTGGCACTTCTAACCTTATTCAATAAGAAACTACATGGTTAAAATCTAGACCTATTTAAGCTGATGTTCAGCTAGAGGACCAACGTTTCTTATTTTGCAGGAAGAAGGTATCTTTGTTTTTCCTCAGAATGAAAAGAATTACTGGGACAAAACTATAGAGAATACCATAACACAAAAGTCAACCATTGGGGCTCCTCTATTCTCAGAGTGGTTGAAAAGCCATCTCCTTTAACTCACTGTCATTTTCTTTACAATTAATAAGGAAGTTAGTGAATGCTTTTGTAGAAAACAAGTACCTTGGGTTGAGCAGGGCAAATCAATACCGGTTTAGTGAACAGACACTGTCTGGGAAATGGAGTGTAAGTAATCACTCTACTGTTTAAATGTACCCATTAGACTGCAGCTCGGGCTTGTGATTTAGATTGTGTTCCTGCCACGACCAGCAGGGTGGAAACGTTACCACGCTAGCAGAAATGTGTTTGGATGGCAGGGACATTGATTCACTCCTCATTCATGCCTAGACTGGGACTTCCCAGTCATTGTGCATGTGGTTTTCTGTGGAATGGAAATCAAGGACACGTTTGGGGACATGGCTGATTGACAAAAACAATGTTAAGCTGTAGAGACACTTGAGTGTAGAATATGGAATTCTCGAGGCTCTGAAGGTTTTTCTGGATGTGTGGTATACCCTTTGAGAAGATTCTAGTTAGTCAGAAAACCCTAGAGGAAAAAAATACGGTGATGGAGAATACAGGAATAGTGTAGATTACATCAACCAGCTGCATACTGAGAACGTTTGCAAGCATACAATGGTCAAACCTTACAATGTCCAGTAAATAAATCCCTTGCACACTGAGACTTGTGCAGATGTCAGGGTAACCTCAGTTACAGATTATCCATGTGAAGACCATGGGCTAAAAGGTTTACATCTGCAGAAGAGCTGGAAGACAAACTCTTGATGTACAACCTTGAAGACCTGAGATCACAAGTACCAGCATCCACATAAAAAACAGGTACGAAGCTGTAACCCCACTGATAGTGGGGGGCAGAGGCAGGGGCATCCCTGGGGCTAACTTGTCTTCCAGACTAGTCTCCTTGTTGAGCACCAGGGCCCAGTGTTAGGCTCTATTTCAACAAACATGGTAGACGTCTCTTGAGGGAAGAAAATTGAGGTTAACCTCTGGCCTTTGTATAAGCACATGAACATCCATGCAGGTTCACCTACATGTTCATACAAACAGGTTTGTTTATGCTCTTAATCATATCTCACTAAGGGAGAAGCTGAAACTCAGAAGAGGGATTAAGTGGCTTGCCATCAGCTTCATGTTTACATGTGACAAACTGGGACAAACCAGACTTTGTCCCCTACCTCATGCTGCCTCCCAAAAGTCAATTTTATTAAAGGGAAAAATATCACGAGAATTTTTTGTGTTATCCTCAAGTGTGACAGGGTGGCTTCTACTCATGATAAAACACATGGGGCTACCACTGTGCTGCCATTTGTAGAATGAATAATTGGAAAGTTTTCATAATTATGTAACATATATGGTTTTATAAAAAAAAGAATAATGATAGGTATTTGGTTTTTACTTTGCAACAGAGGCTGCCATCTGTCCATGATATGAACGGCCATATATTCCATATAGATGTAAATACAAATATGTATATGCTAACTAATAGTGATTATGAATTTGACACCATCTAAGAATTACCTAGGAGGCAATGCCTGTTAGGGAGCATGTAGATTAGGTCAAACTCTGGTCATGCTTGTGAGAGAGTCTCTTGATTAGGTTGAGTCACGTCCATCCTAAAGGCAGGCAACACCAGTCCCTGGGATTAGATCCTCAGTGGATAAAAGGAAAAATCCAGGAGAATACTGGCATGGTTCTCTCCATTCTCTTTGCCTTTTGACTGCACATGTGGTGTTCTCTCTCTCTCTCTCTCTCTCTCTCTCTCTCTCTCTCTCTCTCTCTCTCTCTCTCGTTATTGCATATTTATGCATCTGCTGTATGTGTCTATTTAGCTGTTCTCTTATACCACCTGGGGGATTGAACTCATGGCCTAAGGCTTGGCAGCAGGTGCCTTTACCCACTAAGCCATCTCACCAGTCTATTGGGCTAGGACTCTGGGCTTCTGTACTGGCAGAAGACACTTCAGACTGTCTTCAGAGAGACTACGTTTTCATGTCACTTCTCTTCTTTCCCACTGCCTTCAATGGCCCCCTTAATACCCATACCCAGCATTGCCCCTCCAAGGAGCTTTACAAAGGCTGCTTCTCCGACACATGCCATAGAGCAAGGAGGGGAACAGCATCTTTCTCCCAAAGCCAATGGTGCTGTGCCATCTGCCTCCCTCTGGGTCCTTTCTTCTCATGGCACTACTCACTGCACAGCCTTCTCTCTCTTTCTGTCCTCACCTCAGGGTACCCACGCCACATACGTCACTATTGCTGACACTGAGTCCAGGCCATTTTGTTTGTTCTGCACTGAACTAGCTAATGAATGTAGGAGGTGACTTAGCTCCCAAGATGGCTTCCCCCTTACCGGAGCTGATGCAAATTGGTCATCTCTCTTCTGTTCTTTTGCATTATTTCGTCTCCCTTTATTCTATTAAATATGCCACGCACAATACTTTTATCTTTCATTTTATTTCTTTTCTTTTTTTCTTTTTTTTTTTCTTTTTTTTCGAGACAGGGTTTCTCTGTGTAGCCCTGGCTGTCCTGGAACTCACTCTGTAGACCAGGCTGGCCTCGAACTCAGAAATCCGCCTGCCTCTGCCTCCCAAGTGCTGGGATTAAAGGCGTGCGCCACCACTGCCCGGCGCTTTTTTTCTTTCCATCAGAAATCTAAATCGTGCAAGGCGAAACTTAGAAAATTATTCATTCCTGAAAGAGTCATTTATTTTTTTTATCTCATGTACAGGATTGTTTCGTCCACACATTTGTAACTATATCAAATGTGTGTCTGGTGCCCACAGAAACCAGAAGAGGGTACCAGATCCCCTGGGACTGGAGTTATGGATGGTGGTAAGCTGCCGTGAGGGTGCTGGGTATTAAAACAGAGTCCTTGGCAAGGGCAGCAAGTGCTCCCAACAACTGAGCCATCTCTTCATCCATAGATGAAATATTCACTTAAAAAAAAAAGAATTTCAAGAATGGTAGATGGAATATACCTGTGATGGACACAGGTCAACTTAATTTTTATTCTGACAGTGTCACAGTAGACAGGAGCCTGTCAGGTCTGTTTTACATGTGACGAGAAGCTGCCATAGTACTGAACCCTTTAAAGGGCTAAACCTGGTAATTAGAACAAACACTGATGCTTGGATAGTCTGATGCCTTTCTTCTCTGCCACTGTGGAAGAGGCAGGGACAACCTGGTGAAAAAGTGCTGAGGAGACAAAAGCGTGCCAGCAATGGATGCTTGACCAACCATGACCTTGCGACTTAATGAATGACGGCTGTAAAGGAGTCCCAGTGCCCACTCGTTGGCACCTGTATACAGACTAGGGAACCTAACATCAATTGGTAACCAGCCTTTTTTCAAGACAGGGTTTCTCTGTGTAGTCCTGGCTGTCCTGGAACTCACTTTGTAGACCAGGCTGGCCTCGAACTCAGAAATCCGCCTGCCTCTGCCTCCCAAGTGCTGGGATTAAAGGCGTGCGCCACCGCCCGGCTTTTTTTTTTTTTTTTTTTCCCATTAAACGGGCAGAGTCACACGGGGAAAGCGGGATTGGAACTGAGAGAGAGCAGAGGGCGCGGGCTCGCCCTCTGCAGGCGGCTACCTTAGCTGCTGCGCCACCAGCGGCTGGTAACCAGCCTTTTGATTGCATAAAGTTCACATAAATGATAAGAGCTATTCAGGAAATTGCCGCACATCATCATGGGATGGAATTTTAAGCCTCGACCTGTCTGTAAGCTATGTTCATGATAACCCTGTGAAATTCTGTGCAGAGTAAATCAGTGGCTTACTCCATGCAAGATGAGTCTCTGTGGGCAGTGGGTACGCAGGAGACACTTGGCTTATTCACCGTTACCTCTGATGAGATGACTCGGCTTGCACATCGTGAGTATCCGTATTTCCAGAGAGTCTTTTTTTTTTTTCTTTTCCCTTCACCATGGCGCAAACTTGGATTTTTGTTTTCTTTTTCAAAAAATATCCTTTGGCTTTGAAAGCATGCATCTTAGTGTTTTCATTGGCAGGGAGCTCAAGCGTGACAGCATCGGAGGATAAAATAGCACATTCTTTTTGCACTGTTTTGAGTTACAGAGGCTACGGTGCTTGTAAAAATGGAGGGAGGGACAACCAGAAGCATGCTTATGAAGGTCCCAACATTTACTTAGCGAGATCTATCCCACGGTCTGGGAATTCTGGGAACTAATGCGTCTAAATGGAAGACCATTTTAGTTTCAAAGGACTAGTTAATTTACTAAATTTATTCTGTGACCAATCTTTCCTACGAAGAATCTAGTGTCACTGCCCAAATCCAGTGAGCAATACCCCAAGTAGCCATTCAAGACTTAGGCTGGGAAAGCTGTATTTATCAGTGGCTCACATCAAACGGAAATGCCAAGTTTGTAAGGACCATGTTAATGGGGACTAGTCACTGCACTGGATATTAATCCTACCTTTGCAGCAGGTATGTTTTCAGAACTATGAAATTAAAACATATTTCCATCATCATTCTCACCACCACCACCACCAACCCCATCATTTTTTAGTGAAGATAGCTTTGTTTCAAACAAAGTTTTGTTGTTGTTTTTTTTTTTTTTCTGTGTTTTTGTTTTGTTTTTGCTTTTTGGATTTTTCAAGACAGGGTTTCTCTGTGTAGCCTTGGCTGTCCTAAAACTTACTCTGTAGATCAGGCTAGCCTCAAACTCGAAGATCTACCTGCCTCTGCCTCCCAAGTGCTAGGATTAAAGGTGTATGCTACCCTCTACGCCCACCCACTCAAACAAGAGTTTCTATCTAAGCGTGGGAGTTACTGTTCCTGCTGATACAAATACCTGACAGAAGGAGTGTAAAGAAGAGAGGATTATTTTAACCCTCAGCCTCAGAGGACATTAATTCATCATAGCAGAGAAGACATGCCAGCTGAAACAGCTTCTGTACAGATGGCTGTTCCCTCCAGTACAGGCAGGAAGCAGAGAGAGACAGGTAGACTTGAATCAGGTGTGCAATAGCCTTCAAAGGTCCACACTGACAAGCTAATGTCTGCCAAATAAGCCTTGCTTTTTAAGTGTTATGCAGCCTCCAAAACAGGGGCATCAGCCAGTGATGAGATAAATGAGTCTGTAGGGAATGTTTTGTCTGTAAATCACAATACTAAGTCTAACACTATAATGACCAGAGGAAGTGCAATTCAGTGGGAAATGGAAACTGAAAATGGGAACTCAGGAGGGCTTTGGTCAGGAGTCCCTCTCTCGTGTGTTCCCGAGAGTCATGACTGTGTCTTACATCGATTTGATACAAGCTAGAGTCACCTTGAAAGAGGGAACCTTGATTGAGAAAATGCCCCCCATCAGATTGTCCTGTCAGCAAGCCTGTAGAACTTTTTCTCTTTTTGATTGGTGATTGACATGGGAGGGTCCAGCTCACTGTCAGGGTGCCACTCCTGAGCTGGAGGTTCTATAAAAAAGCAGGCTGAGCAAGCCATGAGGAAGCAAGCCAGTAAGCAAGCACTTCTCCATGGTCTCTGGCTTCAGTGCCTCCCTCCAGGTTCCTCCCTTACTTGAGTTCCTGCCTTGACTTCTCTCAGTGATGGACTGTTACCTAGAAGTATAAGACGAAATACCGTTTCCTCCCCAAGTTGTTTTTAGATGTAGTGCTTTATCACAGTAATAAAAATCTTAGGTAAGACATTGATCATCACTCATTGTCAAACAGAGAGCTGAACATTGGGGACTAGTAGATCATGGCTCTGGAGTTCTAATCTTTAATCTCTCCTGCTTGGTAGACACCATTAAAACTGGGCAGGCACTCAAGAGATGATTAGCACCCAGTGACTTTGGAGGTAAACCAGCCCAAATTATTATTATTATTATTATTATTATTATTATTATTATTATTTTCATTCATTCATTCATTTTACTTCCAGATTGCTGTCCCCTCCCAGTCCCCCCACAGTCCCTCCCCTTTTTCCTCTGAGAGGGTGGAGACTCCGTCCCTAAGTATTCTCCCACCTGGCACATCAGGTCTCTGGAGGGCTGGGCACATCCTCTCCCACTAAGGCCTGACAAAGCAGCCCAGTCAGGGGAGTGGATTCCAGAGACAGGTGACAGTTTCAGGGACAGCCCGTATCCAGTTGTTGAGGGACCCACATGAAGACTGAGACGCACATCTGCTACATATGCGCCTCTGTCGAGCTCACCATGTATGCTCTTTGGTTAGTTAGCCTGACTTATTTTAATGAAATCTATGCTATCCTGAGAGAGGTTTCATGGAGCATTTGGACCTTAGCTTTAAGGTCAGAAAAATATTTGAAAGCTTTACGTTGTGACCTTCTTTTTGTGCCCCTTATGTGGCCAAGCACAGAAGTTTCTAGTCTCCAATGCACTTGTACAGATGCCATCTTGGGTGCAAGTTTCTCAGCAACTTCTGTATTCCATACTGTGCTGACAGCTAGTGGTGAGGAACCTTCAGGCTGTTTAAAAATATTCCTCAGTTTTAAAAAGAATCATTCTAGTTGAAAGAGTAAGTTGTGGCCAACCTCGAACCCCTTCAGATGAGTGATTCTCTCAAAGTTCCCGCCCCACCTTTTTTTTTCTTGCAGAAAAGGCTCAGTTGGTATGCAGATTTTGTTCTCTGCACTTAGGGCATCTGTGGTCCATTTATAAGACAGTTGAAGGATATAAACGTCCTTCTCTTGTCATTCCTGCTTGAAATGGAGGCCACAAGGGCACAAAAGAAAGAGACTTCGTTAAGGAAGAAAGTGGCTCTTTCACAAGGAGACAGACAGTTCATGGTGGTTGTTATGAATGTGCAATGCTCTGAACTTGGGGGAAGATGTAGTGAGTGATACCCAGCAGGTATGCATGCTACAACGATCTCTACAGTGCAATGCTGATCATTTCACGAGGAGGGGTAAGTTAAAAACCGAGAGACAGGCTGTCAGTGAAGTATAACCAGACATGCAAACTAGAAAGAAACGCTACATCATTTTAAAAGTCCGTGTTGTGAAGCTACAATAAAGCATTTACATTTATTTCTAGACATAGACATTTATTTTTTTTCAGCCCTTTATTTCCTTAAAAGGAAGCGAAACCAGCTACAGGACAACGGTCCCCATCCATGGTGACAGTTGTTTCAAGTTTTGATTCCTAACACTTTTCAGGCTCTAAATCACATTTTTTTCCCATGGTGCTTTTTGTTCTGCTCCTTTGACCTAGCCTGGGAATTTTAAAGAACATTTCTTCCTTCCTTACTTTCTTTTTTTTCTTTTTAAAAATTTCTCACTCTAAACAAAGAGCCCTCACAATGTTCTTTCCTAAATTCAAAGGGCAAAGATAATAAAATTTTAAAAAAACCATTAATGTGTAAAGAAACGGTATTCTCATCTGCAATTATGTAAACAATTTTATAATTAAACTCTGTAGCGCAAGGCAACTGGATTTTTGGGCTTTCTGAAAAACCAAACTGCTTATATCTGGAGGGATGAATACGGTAGGGGTAGGGAGAGCTGAGAAAGTGAGGGGTGAATACAGTCAAGGTATATGATGTTTATCACTATGTACAACGAGTATAAATAGGATAAAAATTTCATGTAAAAAGAGAAACTACCTGTCATGTGTCTCACATGACTTGTAATAATTTTAAGTCCTAGTCACAGGCAGTTATGATCCATTGCTGAGTAAGGCAGAACATCCAGACAAGGTATCATGTCTTTGGGGGTGTCTGAAATATTGTCCCTGGCTGATGCAGCTTCTCAAAGCTACGTTGCTCGTGATCCTTAGTCTATGCTTTGTGGCAATTTGATGCTCATGAACAAGTTGAAGTGTTTGATTATCCGATACATTTGGTCACATAGATGTCTATCTATATGGCAATGGCATCAAATCTCATGGTGAATAGTTACATACTAAATGATTCAGTCAGGGTAAGACCATAGGTTCACAGTGGTTTATTATTATAATGGAGCTTAAAGGTCACTCTCTTAGTGACATCATAACTACTGTTGTGTTGTGGTGCAACACACTACCCGCTCATCCGTGATGATCCCGGTGCAGACAACCACCTGTCTTGGAGGTCACAGCACATGGGACATACTTCCTAATGAATAACCAACCATGTTGTTACCAAGTTTCTGTATTGACTAAATTGTACTTTTTATTAGTGGAGTACACTAATGCATAGAATGTCATGGGACTGGAGAGAGAGGTGGCTTAGCAGTTAGGAGCACTGGATGTTCTTTGGAGGGATCCGTGTTCATTTCTCAATTCCCACATAGTGGCTCACTGTAACTCTAGTTTAAGGGGATCTGGTGCCCTCTTATGGCTTCTGCAGGTACTGCGAGCATGTGGTAGATGTACATACAGACAAAACACTCATATAATTAGATAAAATAAAAATAATATAATATATAATAATATTATATAATTATAATTATATTAATGTATAATATAATTAAATATAATATATTATTATATAATAATATATAATATATAAAATAAAAATAATATAATATATAACAATATTATATATTATATATTGGTTCAATTCCCAGCACCCACACAACAGCTCACAACCATCTGTAACTCCAGTCCCCGGGGCTCTGACATGGTCTTCTGGTCTTTCTGGGTACCAGAGAGGCACATGATGCATAGACATACATGCAGCCAAAATACCCATGCACATAAAAATAAGTAAAAAAAAAAGCAAAACAAAACCAAGTTTACCAGATTAAAAAAAAAAAATATATATATATATATAATATTGTTATATATTATATATTATAATATATTATATTATATAGTATATATTATATAATATATATATTATATATAATATATTATATTATATATAAAATATTGTTATATATTATATTATTTTTATTATATATTATATATAATATATATAATTAAATATATATTTAATAATATATTATATATTTATAATATATAATAATATATAAACAATACCAGGAGCTATCCTTGCAGCATCAATCTCTTGTTTCCTGAGTCCTCCAAGAGCTACATGGAGTGGATGGCATGCACGATTTTTGGTTTGTTTAGGTCTAGCATATAAAGCTACATCAAGGAAGAAATGGCCCTCATTATAATTTTCAGAATACATTCCTCTTGTTAAAATGACAAATGTCTGTGCTTATTAAGCATCTAACAGAGTGAAACCCAACTTCAAGATTATTGTACAGTGTTTTAATTCCAAAAATAATGAAGAACAGGCCGGGGGGGGGGGGGGATATCCTGGAAAGGTGAGCTGTTGGTTTAAGAGCACTGGCTGCTGCTCTAGATGAGATTGGTTCAATTCCCAGCACCCACACAACAGCTCACAACCATCTGTAACTCCAGTCCCCGGGGCTCTGACATGGTCTTCTGGTCTTTCTGGGTACCAGAGAGGCACATGATGCATAGACATACATGCAGCCAAAATACCCATGCACATAAAAATAAGTAAAAAAAAAAGCAAAACAAAACCAACTTTACCAGATTAAAAAAAAAAAATAATGCCAGGGGCAAAGTGAACATGAGAAATAGAAACACACCTTTCCAATCACAACTGTATTTCCAATGTTTATACAGAATTGTGTGTGTATATGGTGTGTATGTGTGCATGCACACATATATGAAGACATGAGTGCACCTGTGTGCATGTGCAGGTGTGAGTGTGCTAGGGCAGGAGTGTCAACTTTCTATGGTTGCTTTGCTCTTTTCCCCATGTTGGTTCCAGGGTCACATGGCAAGTCCTTTTGCCTGCTGAGCTATCTTGCTGGCCTCACATGCTGGTTTTTAAATTTTGCACTACACTCTCTGAACATATTTCATTATCCCCGTTTGCAATTTTCCATTGCCTGGGGGAGCAAAATCACATTAAATGCTCACTCTCTGACATATGCTCCCCTTAGTGCACCACACGTAGCATCTCATTTAATTTTATAGCTTTATGAGATATGAGTTCACATTAGTTATCTGACAGATAAGGATTGTGAGGACCAGAAAGATGAACTAATTTGCTATTGGTCACACAGTTGGTAACAGATAAGGACACAGTATGATCTCTGGCAGTCTGACTTTAGAACTCCTATCCTGTCTCACTCAGTCCTTCATGGGTTAGGACTTGTGCTTGACAGTCTCTGTAGTGTATACAAGAAACAAAACATATATAACTGTGACAGAAACTGCAACCTCACCTAGAGTTTTCCTTCCTCCATCTGAAGTTAAAATTTCAAATTAATCGTGTGTGACTTTCCCTAGCGGAGACTTGTCATCCAGAAAGCAAATTTTATACTTAACAAAAACAACCATTCTGAGCTTTCCCGATATCTGGAGGTTTTCTGAGCCTGCAGTTTTCTGAGCTGCAGCTTTGACATCAAGGGAAACCACCAGCATGCTATGACGACATTCTTTTCTCTACCCTGGCAACAGCAAGGCTGGACCATACCAAAAGACAAACTGAAGGGACACTGGGAAACAGCAGAAGCCATGTAGAAGATGACTCAACCACTTGGACCTTTTGTCAGATTTTGAAATAGGCCAGGGAGACCCAGTTGTCACTGCTGTGCTAAAACTTCTACTTATAAGGTTGGGTTTGGAAGACCCCCAAACTTAGGGCTCTATGGAAAGTTCCAGTAAGTCTAGTCTCATCTTGACATATCTCATCAATGTAACTCTTACGATTTTGAATTGACTGGGTGTCTCGTGAAGTACATTTTGGGAATCTGGGCCTGAAAAGAGACCTGCATCATGGAGACTTAGCGTAAGGCAGGACCTTGGTGACCAGCTTGTCTTTCTCACTATGGATCGAGGAAGCAAAAGAATAAGTAAACAGACATCTTGCAGCTTGTCAGTATTCACTTGCAGCAAAAATCGGACCCATTGGCTCCAATTCCAGAGATTTTAGTTGACTAACTTGATCTTCCTTCCAAGCACAGTGTCCGACCTTTCAGATTGGCAGTCAGAGTCCCTCCGTCTTCACTCCACGCCCTTGTTGGCAAGAGTGCTATGGCTGGAGCTACCACTCTGACTCATAGTGTTCTGACTATATAACTGAATGACCAATCCCTATGAGGATGTATGTGATGAAAAAAATAAAAACAAAAAATCCACACCACAGGCTGGAGAGATGGCTCAGTGGTTAAGAGCACTGACTGCTCTTCCAGAGGTCCTGAGTTCAATTCCCAGCAACCACATGGTGGCTCACAACCATCTGTAATGGGATCTGATGCCCTCTTCTGGTGTGTTTGAAGACAGCGACAGTGTACTCATAAACATAAAATAAATAAATCTTAAAAAAATATCCCTACCACAATTAACACTATGTATATTAGTATTTGATATTTCTTTAATATTTCTAGCTCTTGAACCATCATGACACTACTGTTTATAGATAGATAATCCTATCATTATAATCTTATTTTTACCCATAGCCATAATAAGCATGCATGGTAGAAAACATGACATGAAGCAATTTTCCATTCTTTACCTTGCTATCATTTTAAATGTAGGTTCTGAGGAAGTTAATTTTGCATTTGGGGGATGTGTGTCTTATATCAGTGATGGTCTACAGTAATTCCTACATGCACTGTGGGCAAATAGAGCAGGTTGAAAACTTTCTGTGGGATGGAGGTTTGGCATACGTGCTTATATTGGATCTAGTATGAACCTACCAGGAGCAGCTGCAGCAGCAGCACCAGCAGAAGCAGCAGGTATTGTTGGGCCTTTGGTTTCCAGGCGCTTGAGACACAGCCTGCGTTCCTTCATTCTGTGACTGCTGCCGCTTTCTCATGTCAGCTGCTTCAGAACCCAATTGGCTGAGGGAAGACAGAAAATATTAAGGCATGAAAAGCCTTGGTAAAGGCAAGCAAAGGGAAACAATATTAGATACAAGTGAATCAGAGACGGAAAAGCCAAAGCATGTTCAGTGGTTAGGACCACTGGCTGCTCTCGCAGCTGACCCATATCCATTCCCAGTACTCACAGGGGACTCACAAGCCCAGGAGATATATGATGCCCTCTTCTGGCTCCTGAAGGCATTGCACACAGATGGTACACCTACTTACAAGCAGTCAAAACACTCAGGCACGTAAAATAAATAAATCTAAAACAATATTTTAAAAACTCTACAAGAATTAAGTTATTGTGCCAAGGAAGATATGGAGAATGCAGTAGATATAGAAGCAATGGATTAAAGTGTAAAAAAATTGGCCCAAGGAGAGGGGAAACAGAGAGGCCCCAGCACACACTCAAAAATATTTCTAGCCTAAGAAGAGAAGTAACAGATTGTCAGGGAGGTGATATTTTTAAGGGGAGTTGGTAGGAACTTCTCAGAAGAAAGAAAAACAAAGACTTAAAGTGCAAGAACATTGCACACGCTGCTGAGCAGGATAAATTAATAAAAACTGAGCTCACACTTGCACGTGTTATATTAACACACAGATTTGTAAAGCTAAGTGGGGTATAGAATTAATAGCACAGAAATATGATTTTGATTGACAGTAAGCTGTTAACAGGCACAGTAACAGGGAGGAAAATAATGCTTTTCATATGCTGAGAGTATGACACTCCACAATTTTATATTCAGCTAAACACAACTTCAGGAGTGGGGATTATTTCTGACAGATTCACTCAGGTGTGTTACTCTGTGTCGTAGTACGCTGTATTGCTGGACTCCAGTCGGAGGGAGGGAGCTACAACATGCTAACAGTTAAGCATTGAAACTGGTAAAACAGGACACCAGACTTAAGGACTAGCTATGGGAAGCCCCCAAGTTTCTCTGCTTAGGAAGAATCAGAATTAAATTTAAGACTACGTCAATCAGGAAAAGGGGACACTGTCTTTCCCTTAAAATTGATTTTGTAGACATCCCAATGTCCCCAAGTTTTTTTTTCTTTTGTTTTAATCCAGGAGTCATTTTCCCCTTTGTTTACTGAACAAGGGGTTGCATGCCAGATTCTCTCAGTAAAACTCATACTGAAGCTCCTCAAGGTGTGATAACAGTAGTGGGTAGTAAAAACCCTGACAAGTGTCATGGTGGATCCACTCGTGTGAAAGTGTTGATATATTTCCAGTGAGACTGATCTATCTAAGAGAAAGCTGTGAGAGTGGAATACTTTCAGTCAGCTTTCCCCCCAGTCCACTCCTTCACATCTGCCTGCTTGCTATCTGTTTTCTGCCCTGTATTGAATTAGCATGTGGCCTGCATCAGAAACTAAGCTGATGTTGGGCCCGAACTTCTAATTCCCCAGCCTCTAGAACAGCAAGGCCCACAGCCAGCACACGTTTCTCTATACATTGCTGGGCTCCGGGCATTCTTTGATAATGTGATAGAATAAGTTAAGACACAGTAGGCCTAACGGTTGCATCCAGCACTAGAGTGATCTGAACTTATCATCCTCAAATCCATAAATGGGACTCCTTGTCTGTACTTCAATGGTACTAAAAGGCAAGGCTTTGGAGGTAACTGAGTAAAGCAGACGGAGTCCATGGGAGTGGAATTACTATCTTCATATAACGGACCCCAGGACATTTTCCCGCCTTCTTCCATGTGAGGCAACTGGGAGAAGCTGATAAACAGTTCATCAGAACCTGGCCATGCTGGACCCAAGACTCAGATTCCCAGCCAGTGAAACCACTTCCCTGGTTTATAACACACCTCCTGCCCCTAGTCAATGGACATTTGTTACAGCAGCCCGCGGTGAGGAAGACAAACACCGATAGAAGTACGGTCCTTGCTTGCTTTCCTGGTCACAGTCCTCACCCTCTGTCTTTCTAGCTCATGCGTCTCTTCCAGGACACCACTGGTGTTCTTGAACCACCTCCTTTACCTTCAAAATGAGGACTGTCACAGTGATCTATCCTTAGAACAATTCTCCTACTTTTTTCCCCCTGAAATCATCGATTCCTTAAAAAGTAAATCTAGTAGGTTTCTATTAAAAAAAAAATCCTTAAATATGATGCCCAACTGAGATTTTTTTTCTGTCAGAATCTAGGACCTGCAATTCAGCCTATTTAGCGTCACCTCATGGCTTTCTCAACGTGACACCTTGAAAGTAACATACGTCGTAATCCGGGCTATTATCTTTCCTCAAAACTTTATTTCTCCCAGTTTTCTTAATCTCAGTAAGTGAAATGGCCCACTCATCCTTCTAAAGATTTAGGCCAACGCTTTCCATCCCCCCGGAGGCCCTCTGTTCTATCCAAATTCCACATCAGCAGGTCCACAAGTGTGAGGCTGGTTAATCACCATCCTCTCTGCTCCGTCTGGCTCCTTCCCGTTCCACCTCATTTACCCCTAACACAGTAGCTGGTTTCTCTTTTAAAACAGAGCCCAAGCATCTCCGCAAAGAGCCTTCTGTCTAATCCTGCTCAAAAATCTCCCAGCAGTTTCTCATACTCAAGAGTGGAGCTGGGGTTCTTGCCTCAGCGGTTTCTCTGAATGCAGCAGGGCTCCCTCATCACGTGATGAGGAGGATGCACTCTGAGCCAATCACAGCGGCTGCCCTGGTTACTCCTTTTTTAAAATATATATTATTTATTTTATTTATATGAGTACACTGTAGCTGTTTTCAGACACACCAGACACACCAGAAGAGGGCATCAAATCTTATTACAGATGGTTGTGAGCCACCATGTGATTGCTGGGAATTGAGCTCAGGACCTCTGGAAGAGCAGTCGGTGCTCTTAACCACTGAGCCATCTCTCCAGCCCCCCTGGTTATTCCTTAGCAATGTCCGGTGCGGTGCCCACAGGTGGGTCCGAGACTTTGTACTTGTCCCATTGCATGTCTTGACTCAAAAGCTACATTCTCCACGGAACATTCCATAGCTGTTTTATTTACAGTGACAACTCATTCTGCTTCTGTCATGAACCATCATTTTTTTTTCAGTTACACTCTCTCTAGTGCGCAAACATCAATGGATCCCTACAAGTTTTACACATCTTTCTAACCAACTAGAGAGTAACGTTCCCTGAGGACAGGAAAGGTGTTTTTTTTTTTTTTTTTTCATTGTTGTGGCAATGTATATGTGTAGCATACAGGAGGCAGGCATAAATATTTGTTAAGCTGGTGACTTTTATACATAGTCCTATTATTAACAAGGAGAGGGCCATAAAGTTTTTTACACAAACCATTTAAAATTATCGATTTCCTAGGCAGCCGATTCAAGTGTATAAGACACGGTGAGTACTATGGGGAAGGGGAGCGCCTGCCTCCTGGTTGATATGGTACTTCCTACAGACAAATCCCAGAAGACTGAGGTGATGCTTCATCACAGACAGCTCAAGAACCAATCTTGCAGAACCCGTTTATTTCCAAGACACGAGGACCAACCATCAGAATATAATTTGAAAGGCATAACAAAGACATCAAACTTTCAGAAAGCACTATATCTAAAACTCTTCCACAAGTCTCCCCAAGCTCTGTCTAATGCTTGACTGTGGGTCTCTGCAACTGTTTCATTCAGCTGCTGTGTGGAACCTCTTAGAAGACAAAAAATGTGTAGACTGGTCTTCATGCAGGTCCTCCAACAACTGGAGCTGGGCTGTCCCTGACTCTGTTGCCTGTCTGTGGATTCTATTCCCCTAACTGGGCTGCCTTGTCTGGCCTCACTGGGAGAGGATACGCTTAGTCCCGCAGTGACTTGATGTGCCAGGGTGGGCTGGTACCTGGGGACACCTCCCACTTCCTCTCAGAGGAGAGGGAGAAGGAAGTGTGTATATGGGGGGGACTGAGAGATAAGGGGTGGCTTTGATGGGAATGTAGGGTGAATAACTAAATAAATTAACGGAAAAAAACCAAACAAACAAAAACAAAACAACAACAACAAAAACAAAGACAATTCATAAGTCAGGTATTTCTGGAAGTAAGAACACAGAGGAGTGCTTGTCCAACTTATCAACATAATACTATGATATTATAAAAATGTATTTATTTTATATATATATGGGTATTCGTCTGCACCACATGCATTCTTGATGCCTACAGAGACCGGAAGAGGGCATTAGATCCCCCAGACCTGGAGCTGCAGATGGTTACGAGCCACCAGGTGGGTCCTGGAAGAGCACTAAGTGCTCTCTTAACTATCACGTGATCTCTCTAGCCCCTGTAATTAGGATAATTGTGAGAGTGCAGCAGTGAAATAGATAAGTGGATTGAGAAACAAAGTCAACCCCCTTGCAATCGTGGCTAACAGGCAAGATGTTCCGTGTCCTTCAGGGCACACACCTGAAAATTCAACACCGGTGCTGGAGGGTATGGGGCGGGGTTTATCAGCACACACAGAAGAAAAAAAAAAAAAAAAAAACGGCAGGACTCAGATCTTTATCTTCTAGTTCTCATCAATCTCAGTTTTTAAGCAAAACAAATTTTAATGTCATAAATAAAACATGAAAGAATTACATTAAATGAAGCATAATTCTCAAATACTTTTGAATATGTGGAGGCTGGTTCTTTTCATCCTTCTCCTTGAGTCTTGGGGTGCGGTAAGAAAACAGAAGAAGCTGCTCCCTCCCTTTGAAGGAATCGTGTAGCTGCTCCAAGCTCGGAATTCACATCAAGCTCTCTTAGAACAGCCCAGGATCCTGTTCGGAGCAGAGCAGAGCCAGTGGGCTGTCCGGTTTGCAGCCTTAAATGCTTCCTCCCACCGACCACATTCAGAAGTGCTTCATTTAGTCTTTATAATAAGATGCTGGGAAGGCCACAATGCAATCGATACCAGTGGTCCCAGCATCACTAGTCCATCCTCAAAGACTATACAAATGAGTTAATAAGGAAAACCTAGAAATTAGATACAGTGACCAGGGAGGGTTGATTCTGTTATGTAATAAGTGTGTCTTTCAAGGGAGGCTAATGGAAGTCTGATCTCATTTCCAGCTGTGCATAATTTTACTCTTCTATTTTTCTTCCTTTTCAGGTTCCCTTTGACTCAGATACAGTGATCAAAACCATTTTATCGGTTGAAGACTGGGCCATATAAGGCAAGATAAAATTTTAAAGGGATAAATTTAAAAGATGATGGTTTTGGGTCCCAAAGCAGCTGTTTAAAGCTAGGACGGGAAAAACACAGCTTCGTGGCAGCACATGAAAACATGTAGGTATGTGCAGGACTATATTAACCCTATGTGTTGTTCTGAATAAAATAGTTAATGGGAATTCACATTCCATTACCACCTTTCCCTAAAATAACCCCATAAAGGATGAGAATGAACTTCAGCTACGGGTCTTAGAGAACTGTGTATGCTTGTGCGTATGTGAGTGTGGATGAGTGTGTATGTGAGTGTGTGAGGTGCACACAATGCAAACACTTGGATTTTATCTGAAAACTTACAAAAATTGGATCTTTCGATCTACATAACATATAAATATGAAAGCAATGAGTTTTGCATTTCCTTACTTTGGAAGAAAGAGAAAGGCTTTACATCTTTAATGGTTAGGAGACTGGGATACGGAGATGATCCACTTTGGAAAATTAGGAAGACTTGGGGAAGAACTGACTCTGTATAACAAAGTTAGTTCTTGGGCAAGGAAGATGGTTTAGCAGGTTAGAGAACTTGTTACACAAGCATAAAAACTTGAGTTCATATCCTCAGAACCCTTATTAAAAACTGCGCCTGGGTAGGCATTGCCTATAACCCCAGAGCTGTTAGGGAGGTAGAGCTAGAAGCACAAGGACCTCTGGGCATCACTAGGTGCAAGCCTAGGTCTAGCCAGGTCCAATGCCACACTGAAGTGTGGTGTGTGAACAAGCTCCCCATTCATATTGCTTCGGTCTAAGTCTTGCGTCTTATTGTTTACAGGAAGACCTTCAGGTAATTATTTAACTCTCTTTCGTGGCAGTCTCCTAACTGGCAGATAGAGATTAACAACAGGACGCATCAACATACCAACATCACTGTGGGGGTTAAAAGAATTGGATGCATTAAAGACTTGGATGAGATCCTGCACTCACAGTAAGTACCCGCTGAGTGTCAGCTCTGTCAAGGGAATACAGAGCGAGTTGTTCTCCTTATGTGCCAGCAAGCTGGATGCCAGTGTTTTCAGGCTCCAAATGGCAAAGAATTTCATTAGTATCTTCTTTCTTAAGACCATTTCAGTTCCTCTGTGATGGGCTTTTATGTGCGCTGGTTAGGATTTTCCTGTCTCAAAAGATCTACACAAAAGCTTACTCACTGAAGAAGTAAGACTAAGGAGCTGGCTCTTTCCCTTTCACTTCTATACTGTAATTTTTATTGCATATAAATGAACAGAGTCCCAAGTGACTCAGAGTACCCACAAGCAGCTTGCATGCACATGATGATCATTGTGGTCATCTTGTCATGTATAGGGGAGGCAGTCTGCTCAATTATGTTCTTACTGACTCAGTGTCCGGCCCCCAAAAGGTACTTACTAAACAAGCTGAATCTGTGAGCCTCTCTTTAGCAATGCAGTGGACAACGGAAGCAATTCACCACACAAAGATACTTATTTTTAGTTATGATAGCCGCCCCCCACCTCCTTGGAAAAAAGCAAATCCTCAATGCAAAATTTCTGCTCAGTCTTCCACTTCAGCTGGGTCAGCATGTCCTTCTAACTGAGCAAGTTAGATGCTAGATACCATGTCCTATTTCATGACATATATACACATAATATATTATATGTTTATTATATATAATATAGTTATATAATCATGTATATTATAATCATGTATAATCACATATATAGAACATAGTGTATATAACACATACATATTTGTACATATGCATATGTTATATAATATATTTTGTACATATAATCTATAATATAACCACATATATAACATGATATATATAGTATATCATATAATGTAATATATATATATATATATATATATATATATATATATATATAAATAATCTCATAATGTATACTAGTTATACCCAAATGAGAAGGGTATGTATTTTAGGGTTGTTTTTCATCAATATATATATGTATGTGTATATATATATATATATATATATATATATATATACACACACATATTTTCAATTCTATTTATTTATTGTGTGTCTGTGTACACTCACACCACAGTGCACATGCGGAGGTCAGATGACAGCTTGAAGAAGGGAATACAGTTGGCTCTCTCCTTCCAGCATGTGGTTCTAGGGATTGAATTCAAGTCGTCAGGTTTGGCAGCAAGTGCACTCACCTGCTGAGCTAAGTTGTTGGCCCCCAACACCAATATTTTCATGAATGTATTAAAAATATCAGCACTGGGGAGACAGACAGGTTAGCAAAGGACCTGAGTTTGTTCTCGGCACTCATGGAAGAAGCTACCTCAGCATTCTCTGCAGAATCTGGGTCTACCACCTCAGTGCTCCTGTTGCCCACAAGAGGAGAATCAAGAACCCCACTCAGCCCCACTGAGTGCTGAGAGTTTGTCAGCTGCAGCTTGCTTTTCTCAGAGGCAAAATGACTTGACTGAGAAAACAACTTTCAAGGTGATTCTATAATTTTTATGACTTTAAAGTGACTACGAATATTTGTATATTGTTAGGTAGTATTAATTTGGTATTTAATTTTCACATATAAATTTTCTAAATTAAAATATAATTATATCACTTCCCTCCATTCCCTCCCTCCAGTTCCTCTCTTCCCACACCCTTCAGAGTCATGCTTTTTCTTCTTATGGTTATTGCATATTATCTATATTGAATGTATTACATATATTCTTATTGCATATACCTATATCTGTATGAATATGTATAAATATAAATATATGTAAATTATATATCTATAAATATTATATATACATTATACACACACACACACACACACACACACACACACACACACAACCTGCTGAGTCCATTCAGGCATGTATGTTTTAACATCAGCTATTTTGACACTCTTGCTTGCTCTATGACTACACTTAACTGGTGAGTTTGGTTGTTGTACTGTGTATTAAAGGAATGAAGCAAGAGAAAGAGAAGTTTTTTTCTACCCAGGCAGGCATCCTCAGAGAGGCCAGATGTACACAGATAAGGCAAAGAAGGTCCCATTGGTGAGACATTTGGAGCACCTGGAAGTCCAGTTAGATAAAATAGCATTTTGGGGTTTCTTGGCTTACTATGATTTTAGAGATAAGGTTTCGAGGTCTAGCCCTGGCGGCCTGGAACTCATTATGTATACCACTCACAGAGATCCACTTGCCTCTGGAGTACTGGCATTAAAAGTGTATGCTACCAGATTCCACTACAATAATGTTTTTTAAAAGTATAATTTTTTATGGCTGGGAAAATTGCTCAGTTGGTAAAATGCTTGTCGCTCAAGCATGGGGACCTGTGTTGTATCCCAAGGACCCACATAAAATGCCAGGCATGGGGTATCACTGCTGTGATCCCACTTTGGGGGCTATGGAGATAGGCTAATGACTCCGGTTTACTGGCTAGCAAGCTCAGCCCACTCAATAAGTTCCAGAGGCGTGAGACACATGGCCTTCATAAACAAAGTAGAGGGTTCCCTACTTTTGTAGGCTGTCCTCTGGCCTCTACATACATATCTGTACACCTCCCAGCACATAGGTATGTGTAGACAGCAGCCAGGCAGGCAGCCAGCACACATCTTTTATGGCTGGGAAAATTGCACACATTTGATTTTTACCTGTCTTGTTCAGGATGTGTTTTTATTTTGGAATACCAGCATTATACGGGGGGAAAAACACGGTGAGAGCTACTTTAGTCATACACACTGGATAGTAACAAGGATTTGTTAGCACAGCCCCATTGTAAAAAGAAAAAGCCATGTTTAGCGTGGAGCTATAATGTGCTTACTTAGGAAAGTCCCCAGAGGAACACTCAGCCGTATGACACGGGCATTTCAGCAAATAACAGTCAAAGAAGGTGTGTTCTTTGTTTCCCTCCTCAGAAAGAATATGAGCCAGGTTAAAGTAAGCCGAGGAAGGCAAACTTCAGATATGAAAAAAAATTAAAGAGAAAAACCAAAGCACTGTGAATGAGAACATGTGGCAGGACCATGTTCTCCAACCGCAACGCGTCATGTGGTTCTTAATGGTCGTTATTCAAACAGGGAAGTTGCTATGGAGACGATGCATACCAGTGCTTAACATGTGGAGGGCAGAACATCACCACTATGAGGAACTATCCATGGAGAATGAAGCACACTGGCTGGGTCTCCTTGGTGACCATGTTTGATGTAACATACCTGAATGTAAATCACCTAGTCTGTGCGTCCACTGCAACACAACAACCTCTGATGCTCTCTCTCAGTCCATAGCACCCAGCGTATTGAAGACCAGCTTTGCTTTGGCATGCTCTCAGAAACATCTGGCCTAGGAAGGGCCATGTGACTGACCAAGTCTTACCAAAACTAAACAGTGTCTATGCAAACAAATAGAGATCTGAAGAGAGTCTGTAAATACATGATCAAATAATGAGTAGTTTTTAGAAGCCTGTGTTCTACTCTATGTAAAATTAGCCCTAAGGGATTTATGCATATTTCCCTGCAGTGCATACCATACTGTATATTTAATCAAAATACTGTGCTTTTGGCAATAACGTCTTTTTGGCATCCTGGCCCTGACCTGTTATTAAGTTCATACCAGTTCAATCACATTTTGCGAAATCAACACACTGACTTCGAGGAAGTACCCAAGTGATGGAACTCACTCAATCAGAGTTGTTCACGCACACTGCCAAACATTTTCATTCATCCCAAGAGCAGAGGGTAGTGGCTGTCAGAAACTGTGCTTGCCAAGGAAAGAGGAAAGGTTCCACCCGAAGGCCAGACAGCATTTCCCAGACTCCCAGTAAAATACTCTCTAAATACAGACATGAAAATAAGACGTAAGATGGCAGATCCCCACTCTTTCTCTGGTGGAGAAGAACTATATGAAGCTTCTCTAGCTTTGCATATGCATGAAGGAGCTTTGGTGCATGGACACGCAAGGTCATGGTGGGTCTAGCTTGCAGCAGAGCATAGTGCTGGGCGAGCTGGGAGAAGTGGGTCTTAGCAGTAACATTTGAAATGTTTTCAGGTTGAGCAACGACTGCAAACACCTTAGATGCTCCAGGGCTGCTGTGAAAGCACCAAACAATTCCTATACAATTACTAGGTTGCCAGTGCTCCAGCATCATAATTTTCAGGTTACCAACATGAACACCTCATCTAGATATTTTGACACTTCTCTAGTGTCTGGGCTAGAGAGTCACTTTCACACTATTGCTTGTGAAAGGTCAAGGTTACAGAAGTTGTTTTATTCTGAAAGCTATAGTAGCAAGAATTCCATTGACTGCCCTACCAATTAATAATACAATGTAAAAAAATGAGAAATGCAATCTCTGGTTAGTTTTCCAATGATATTTAATAGATATAAATTTCCTCTATCAAATGTCTGTGAAATTTCTAATATATACCCATAGTATTGTAGTGTGTTGTTGTAGGGCAGTGGTCCTTAACTTTCTTAATGCTGTGACCCTTTAATACAGTTCTTCATGTTGTGGTGACCCCCCAACCATAAAATTGTTTTTGTTCCCACTTCATAACTGTAAGTTTGCTACTGTTATAATTTGTAATATAAATATCTGACGTATGATATTGTTATGATTTGTAATGTAAATATCTGATATGTGATACCTGTGAAAAGGTGGTTTGACCCTTCCGCCAAAGAAGTCGTGACCCACTGTTGTAGATCTATAACAAACTTTTTTTTTTTTTTTTGTTTTTTCGAGACAGGATTTCTCTGTGTAGCCCTGGCTGTCCTGGAACTCACTCTGTAGACCAGGCTGGCCTCGAACTCAGAAATCCGCCTGCCTCTGCCTCCCAAGGGCTGGGATTAAAGGTGTGTGCCACCACCGCCCAGCTTATAACAAACTTTTGCCACTGAAAACAGATAACAGAGAGTAGCTGTGTTTCAGCATTTGACTATGAACCAGAACTACCATGTTTACGGAACACTGTTATACTCTCTTACGGTCTGCTAGATGTTTTGGCAACCATGTTAAGTTCTAGATCAAGCAACTATAAAAATCAAAATAATGGCATTACCTAATTCATAGGATTCTTGTAAGAATGAGAAGAAACACTTTGCAGTAATTAGTACAGCACTGGGCCCATGCTGATCCTTTAATATATGTGAATTCTCTTTATCTTTAAGCTTTTGTACTTTCTCTGATTGTACTTTTTCTGTGATTGAGGATGAGAACATTTGAAATTATTATTTATATCTGTAGCATCTAAGGCAGTGCCCAACTGCCACTGGAAGATCCGTTAGTGCTGGCGATTTCTTATGGAGAAACAGAAGTATGTCTAAAGCATAGGAAATGTCTAAACCATTTACACACTGCTGGGAAAGCACCAGGGAATGGCTTATCCCATAGAATTCAAATGCCAGGCTTATTTCATGGAGCTCACAGCCATTAAAACACTCAGCTCACATGCAGACACAGTAAAATCAGCATAGCCATCAGGAAGAGTTGGTTTTATGAACTGCCACTGTTGGGGGTGTCAAAGGCTGCTAAAAGTGGGTTGAGTAAACAAAGTTGGGGTACAGAGGCCACTCTCACTACTGAACTACATGTATTCTCATGTACTCTCCAGAGCTACCTCATGAAGCACACATTGCTATTGTATCAACAGGAAACCAGACAGATCACCCAGACACTGGTTATTCTGCTAATACTAAAGTTAAAATGAAAACTGCCAGTCTCCAGAATCTATGATCCTTCTTTCTGAGTGGACAGACTTCTAGAACAAAACTTACAGAGGGTTGAAGAAGTGATTATAACAAAAACAAAAATGGGAACCCTCTTGCAAATGTCTTCCTAGGCAATGGGCATATTTCAGACCTTGAAAGGCTTGTTTGTTGTGGCCATCGATGCTGTCAATTCTAGAATGGACTAGGATTCAGTACCTTGTCCCTATGGCTTGGAGCCAATTGACTTACTTATTTGGGAAGTTCATTGATGAACTTGTTAAAAGCTTGTCTTAAAAAAAATGTATAATGCTGGGTTTCTATTTCATCTGAGTTATGAAACACTTGATCTAAATTTAAAATAAATAGATTTGAAAATATCAGAAACCAGTGAAGACCCACAGATGCATTCATACAGCTTCTATTGGGCCTGATGATGACATCTTGTTTTTCATGCTAATAACTGTCTACATGGGTTCACAATGAAGAAGCACCCCTTTGCCACAAATGTTTCTCTATAGGGATTTTGCAGTATTTCGGAGAACAATGCAAATGTAGTCATTGGAGTTATTCTAAGGAAAAGTTTCGTTCCCTATTTTTTTTAAAAAATATTTATTTTGCTTTTTCTTCTTTTTGGTGTGGGGACACACTTGCCATATGGCACAGGTAGACAGAAGATAGCTAGCAGGCATTGGCTCTCTTCTTTCACAATGTTCCAGGCATTAAACTTAAGTTGTCAGACTTGGTGGTATACATTCACCCACTGAGCCAGCTCCCCAGACCAGGGAAAAATACCACTTATTCTGGTACTGCTGGCTTGTTCTGTCCAACAAACCCTCTCTCTCAATCCCTCATCAACCCAGCCAGATGATGCAGATAAGAGACACTTGCTTCACTCGAGACAGCCCTCTGGGCACCCACTGCTCTTCTTCCCTCAGCTCCAGGTGGCACTGCTGTGTCTTTGCAATCACCAAGATACTCTGAAAAATTCAGTGTCTGGCAGTTAAGACTGCCCAAGGTAACTGATGATGCAGTCAAATTTTAAAAATAGTTTTTTTTTTTTTTTTTTTTTTTTAAATAGGTACTGCAAATCCAGAGAACCCTCAAGGTATGGTGTACCCCAGAGGAACTAAGTAATAGGTTCGAAATCAACTGACCAGAGTCACAAGGCATGGGAGAGACAAGAAGTGACAGGAGCTAGGGTCAGCATGGCCAGTATAGAGAAGCCTCCGTTCCAAAGTGGCCTTAGATCAGGAACAGTGGCCTGCCCCAGGGATTGAGCATTACAGACAATGAAATGCCGCTCCTCCCAGTGACCTGCCTTTGGTCCACTGACAATTTCACTCCTGTCTCCTCACTGAGGAAACTCTTCCAGACCAGGCTACCTGGACAAAGGGGAGCAGAAAGAGAATATCCTGGAGGATCAAGTATTGGATGTTGAGCCACAAGGGTGGCTCTGTTCCTGGAATTGCGACAGAAGGTTTCTGACCATCATTGTCAGGGTCAGTTCTAGTTGTCAACTTGACCTAGTCTAGAATCACCTGGGTGACAGTCTCAGTGACAAATTGTATACAGTCTCAATGGCAGATTGTATACATCAGGTTGGCCAGTGAGCATATATGAGGCAGAGGCTGTCTTGATCATGTTGATGGATGTGGGAAGACGCAGCACACTGTGGGTAGCACCGTTCCCCGGGTTCATGTCCTGTACTGTATAAGAGCAGAGACAGTGAGCTAAGCCATGGGCACATTCTGCTCATGACTGTGGATGTGGCCAGCTGCTTTAAGTCCCTACCTTGACTTACCCACAATGATAGTCTGTAACCCACAATTATAATCCAAACAAACGTCCTCTCCCTTAAAACTTGCCTTGCTTAGAATATTTTTTTTTATCACAGCAACAGAAACAAAAACAGGACACTCGACAAGTGTAATACATGAACCTAAAATAAGAGGAAAATAAAACCCAGTTCTCCTCTAAGGAGTGTGCTAAGGTAGGGCTTGATTATGTTCAATAGGTCGTGTTACATGTCACTCGTGAAACGTAAATCAAGAGGTTTTTTTTTTCAGCATTAGAAAAAATATTTTTAAGATGAGTCTTGGTCTTGTCTTATATATAGCGTTGGTCTCAAACTCATTTTCTATCTAAGGATGACCCTGAACTCCTGAGTCTCTTGCCTCTACTTCCCAAGTGTTGGGTTTATAGGCATATATGCTTGGTTTATGTGACCGTGTGGATAAAACCCAGGGCCTTGGGAATGTTACACAAACACTCTTTATCAACCAAGCCACATTTTCAGGCCAAGGAGAAGTAGCTCAAAAACTCTCAGATGAGCTAAGTTTCCTACACTTCCCAAACTGTGTCTTATTTACTCACAGTTTACTCCTGTCTGTTCATTTACCCATATTCAGCTCGGCCAAAAGTCAGGCACAGTGAAGTGGATCCCAGGGCAGCTTTTGAGTTTTGACGGCAGACAAAAATCAATTCGACACCAGTCTATTTCCCTTAATAATAGATTGCCTGCATATTTTTGGCTCTGCCTCCCTTGTTCTTAATGAGACACATAAAATACATTATTAAGAACACTATCCATCTTCAACAGCTTCCTCACTAGAAGTCACCCTGTTAAAACAGGATGGATGCCAGACACAGGGATCCCTGAAGCAGACGAAAAGACATCTTTCCTTAATTTGCTACCAAGCCTCATGACACGAGTTGTTTCCCTGGGTCCTACCCAGTGGGAAGAGAAAAGCAACACCTGGAAATTGTCTTCTAACCACCCCAAACACCCTTCAGCATATACACCTGCCCTGCATTAAAATAAAATGCAATTTAGAAAAAGAAATGAGATCTAATCTTGTACACAAAATCAGTGCTCATGAGAGCTCACTAAAAGCACCATATTTTAAACACCAGATGTAAGAATCAAGATCCTGACAACACACCCTTTAAGAAAAACTGGTATAAAGAGTGTATTTCACAACTGTAGGAGAGATGGCAAAACCAACTCCTGCAGAGAGAATAAGGTGGTAGGCGCGGATCCTTTGATACAGCCAACCCCACCTCCAGGAATCTACTTTGAGAACTCATGGCTACAAGGGTAAAACAGCTCAGTTCAGTCACACGATGCAATGTTCACTGAGATGAAGGGAAGTAACCCAGATGTCCATCAGTATGAGACTTGGTTGAATAAACTCTGGTATATGTTCTGTGGGTAGTGTTAGCCAAATCATTTTGCCTTCTGTGTGGGGATTTATTTAACTGTCAGTCTGTATTCCTGGCAACAGCACAAAGTTAGAATGCTCACTATAACCCAGTAATGCTGCCTCTGATATAAATGACCTCAACTTATAAAATGTATCTTGACTGGGAAGGTAGTAATAAATTATATATGCTTTCACATAAGATGCCCAACCTTTAAACCTGGGCATGTGACGAATAGGGACAGTTCAAATAATGCCTGTCATAGCCAGATGGTAGTGAACATCTTCAATCCAGGAACTCAGCAGGTGTCAGCAGGCAGGATCTCTATGAGTTTAAGGCCAGGCTGGTTCATATTGGAAGTTCCAGTGCAGTCAGGGCTACATAGTAAAATCCTGTCTCAAACAAAAACAAATGTGTGTGTGTGTGTGTGTGTGTGTGTGTGTGTGTGTGTGTGTGCCTGTCTGTCTGTGTATGTCTGTGTATGTGTGTTTGTGCATGTCTTTGTGTTTATACATATGTGTGTATATGTGTGTCTGTATGTGTGTGTCTGTTTATGTATGTATGACAGTGTGTGTATGTATGTGTGTTTGTATGTATGTGTGACTGTGTGTGTACACATGTGATTTATTACTAGAAGAACTGGCTTCTTTGGGAGGTAGGAGCATCCCTGCCCTCTGCATCTCTCCCTTGCCCCTGTCTGATGTGGATCTAACTTGCTAGCTCCTGAGTTGTGACATTCGAGGGACAGAGCTCCTGAGATACCTTCTGGACAGCAATCTGACTCCTGCATGGATTGCTGCTGAGAGAGACAACCAACCAATGCCACTGTGCTGGCTTTTTATATGGTAGTGGGAATTAAACTCAGAATAAAATGCTTACCTGGTAAACACTTTACTAAGTATCTCTAGTCCTTATTCAGGAGTTAG
Source organism: Arvicanthis niloticus (assembly GCF_011762505.2). Taxonomy (NCBI): domain Eukaryota; kingdom Metazoa; phylum Chordata; class Mammalia; order Rodentia; family Muridae; genus Arvicanthis; species Arvicanthis niloticus. The sequence goes on along the minus strand of NC_133436.1, from coordinate 14,102,979 downwards.
AGAGAGGGAAAAGTAAAGATAGATAGATAGATAGATAGATAGATAGATAGATAGATAGATATGTACATACATACATACATACACAGACAGAGACAGAAACAATGTGTGTGTATGTGTGCATGTGTGTGTGTATGTGCGTATGTGTGTTCATGTGGATGTGGATACGCATATTATGGTATGCATGTGGAGGTCATGGGACAACCTCAGGTGTTGGTCCTTGCGTGTCTACTTCTAACTGTTGCATACACCAAGCTGGCTGGCCCACGAGCTTCCAGGCAGTCTCCTGTCTCAATCTCTGATCATGCTTAAGGAGCATGGAGATTACAGATATGTTCACTACTGTTCCTGGCTTTCTATGGGTTCTGGTGATCTGAACTCAGGTCTTCACACTTGGTGTGCGAGTGTTTTATGCACTGACTGTACAGCTGGTTTTGTGTCTACTTGACACAGTCTAGAATCATCTAAGAGGAGGAAACTTTAATTGAGAAAATGCCTCCATAAGGCTGTGGGCAAACCTGTTTTCTTAATTGGTGATTGATGTGGGTGGGCCCAGTCCATTGTGGCTGGTGCCATCCCTGGGCTGGAGATCCTGGGTCCTATAAGAAAGCAGGCTAAGCAAGCAATGAGAAGTAAGCCAGTCAGCATCCTTCCATGGCCTCTGTATCAGCTCCTGCCTCCAGGTTCCTGTCCTGTTTGAGTTCCTGTCCTGACTTCCTTTAGTGATGAACTAAGGATGTGAAAGGATAAACCAAATAAACTCTTTCCTCCCCAATTTGCTTTTGGTCATGATGTTTTAGCATAGCAATAGCAACGCAAAATAGGACATTAACTGATTTCCCAGCCCTTGCTCTGTATTTTACTAGCCAATTTATTTCCCTACTTTTACTTTTTTTTTTTCCTTAACAAAATCCAAGAAATTGAATGTTTGGAAACATAGTATCAGTGTTCTATTAACAAGTATGAAATTGTTATACTAATTGTGATGGTTTAAGTGAGTTTACTTAGGGGGCTCTCCTGGAAAAATTAAGGTTCAAGAGGCTCTGCCTTTTATCTTGGTCTTCTTCACGCTTATAAAATTCAGTGGAAGGGTTGGGGATTTAGCTCAGTGGTAGAGTGCTTGCCTAGCAAGCGCAAGGCCCTGGGTTTGGTCCTCAGCTCTAAACAAACAAACAAACAAACAAAAAACCAAAACAAACAAAAATTCAGTGGAGATCTTGGGATGCACATGCATCTGTGCACATCTGGCAGAAAGTGACTCTTGTAGGATAATTATGACTCCACTAAGTCATAGGCTTCAATTATTCCTCTGTCTACCACTAAAATAATTGTTTCAAGAATGATTTTATGGGTTTAATCGTCAAATGAACAATTATAATCCTGCCCTGTTTTCCTTCATTAGGAGAAAATGACAATATAAAAAAAGACACGTTGTCAGGATGGGGCGATTCATTGTACTCACACTGAGTTGGTTTTGAGACGTAATGACAAATTTGGGTACCATGCTTTAAATATGTATTTCCCAGTTCACAGTCTATCCAAAGGTCAATACTACACCTGAGGGAAATTGCTTTCATGTCCTAGGGCAATCCAGAGCATTGGTGGTCACCGATCACATTTCTCATCAACAAACCAGTCTACAGATCAGTCATGCTGAAGAGAAAGTACATAGTGTGCTTTGTAAGATCTGTAGGAGATGTGATGCATCACCACCATGGTTCACACTATACTTGTGACCTGTGAAGGAAGCCACAGCTACTACTGGGTTCCATTCATGTTAGATATCAAAATTTGGTTCTGAACTAATTCTTTCTCTCTCTCTCTCTCTCTCTCTCTCTCTCTCTCTCTCTCTCTCTCTCTCCCTATATATCTATTTCATTTTCATGTGTATTGTATGCATGTGTGTTCATGCATGTTTGCACGTATATGGCATACTAATGTATGTATGGGTATATTGTGTGTTCACACATGCATGTGGGTACTCAAGATTGATGTTAAAAATTATCTCCACTCCTTCTTCACTTTATTCATCAGGGAAGGTTTCCTCAGTGAAACTCCAAGATTGCCAATATGGATAGTTATGCTAGCCAGCTGAATTTGGGGATTCCATGTCTACCTTCCGAGGCTAGAATTGTGGGTGTGCTCCCATGCTCCTTGGCATTTATGTGGGATCTGGGGATCTGGCATCTGGTACTCACATTTGAGCAACAAGCATTTTAACCATCGAGCAATCTCTCCAGCACCATGAAACAATTATAAAATATGTACTTATATATTTATGTATGAACTTATATATAATAAAGCATATATATATGCAAACTGAAATTCAAGCTATGAAATTGTATCCTCTGAAGAAAACTGTGATAATAGAAAATATATATTTTTTTTAACACGGAAAAGGTAGATTTGAAAAGAATACTCATCATACAATGGGTACATTCTTTATACTTCTGCAAAGAAACACAGGGTAATAATGTCACCTATTAGTCTGACTTGATGTTCACCCAGGAACCTTCATTATGGCTTCTTCTTCTTATATTCAAACTAGGAAGGATTCTAGAGGCAACATTTCTTAACATTCATTAGTAAACAGACAGTGGCTGTTCACATTATGCTGTTTTGTAATCTGTTAGAATAAAATAGTTCATTACATTAGATATTTGAATAAAGTCCATTTCTCTCACTGAAAAAACATTTTAAAGTGTGTATGTTACAAAAGCTAAATATGTTCATTAGAAAAATGTGTGAAAACACAAATATTCACAATGATGAAAAACATCCTGTCATGCAAGAACAAGTCTTAGTATCTGTCTCTCTACCTATATATCTATCCATCACCCATCTGTCCAACATCCATCTATCCATCCATCCATCCATCATCCATCCATGCATCCTTGCTCAGCTATCATCAGAGAAGCTTCTACCTACAGCAGATTTGAATAAATACAGACACTCACAGCCAGACAATATGCAGAGAGTGACAGAGTTTGCAACACTCATTTTGTTTGGATGTCTCCATCAAATTTGTCCCACTAGGACTCAGGGAACCCCCTGTAAGAGGAGTTGGAAAGAGTGTAAGAGCCAGAGGGGATAGAGGACACCAAAGAAACAGAACCTTCTAAATGACCATTCACAAAACACATAAGAACTTGCAGGAGCTGAGGCAGCGTGCACAGGGTCTGGGAAGGTCTGCACTAGACAGGGCCCTAAAGCTGACAGGGGACATGGACACATGGACACATCCTTGACCCAGAAGCTATCTCCAACTGATAACCACTTGAGAATAAAAATGTAGCTTCTTCCAAGGGAGTGTTGCTATGGAAACGAACTATTCTTAAAGGTAGACTCCATGATGAAAAGTAGATGGCAAACAGAAAAAAACCTCAAGGGCACTGCTGGACGCTCCTCATCTTATAATGTTGGGTCTTTTGTTTTAAATTTTATATTATTATTTTTATTTAATTTATATATATATTTTTCTCTGTTCCCTCTATAGGTTCTTTTAGAACATATTATTGATTTCAGTTCTAAGAAATCCCGAGTTTGTGAATAAATGGGTCTCTGTTTCTTGTGCCTTCTCTTGGGGTTTTTTTTTTTTTTTTTTCTGTCTGTTTGTGTGGCTGGTTTTAATGTGTTAGGTTTTTTTTTTAAAAATCACATTATGTTATTTTACATTACATACATTATTATACCTTAGAAAAGATAATGTTTTCTAATGAGAAACAGAAAGGAGGCAGATTTTGATGGAAGGGGAGAAGGGAAAAATTGGGAAGAGTAGAGGGACTGGAAGCCATAATCAGGATATGTTGTGTGAAAAATTATTTTCGATAAAGGAAACACAAATAAAAATAAAAATTTAAAAATATTACTTATATATTTTTCCTACTTAAAAATATGGAAATAATATCTCCTTTTAAAGTCTAGATAAATAGTGAAAGTTTTACTAGGTATGTGCCTGTTTGCTGTGGGCACTCACTTTTAATACACATTGTAGTGTGTGTGTGTGTGTGCATGTTTGTGTGTGTGCATGAGTGTGTGTGTGTGTAATATGTAGAGGTCAGAGGGTAACTTGCAAGAGTTGGTCCCATCATATGAGTCTATGGTAGCTGTGAAGACCAAGGTAACATTTCCTTAGGTCAATTAAAACAGTTCTTGCTGACTTTAAATTGCCAAGTTGACTGAGACTTGGAAATGCCAGAGTCAAGACACTGCTCACAAGTCACTCATTCGATATAGCTTATGAATGTCTGGGAGTTATGTAAATTGTGTCTATTGACCCATATAATTTGTACTTTAACATCTTTGCATTCCTTGGGAGGCCCTCAAAAGACAAGTATCCCAGGTGTCCCAGATCAGTCATGCTTTCAGTATCCATTCAGGATTCGCCTTCATTTGAAAACCCATAAAAAGGGACACAGGCTGGACTCACCAGCTTCTGGACTCTGGGCCCCAGAGTCCTGAATTTCTACTCTCCCTGTGTCATGTGAGACACTCTGACAAAGTCTACTAGTAACTTGAAGAATCCAAAAAACATTAAGAGGTTATTTGAGAAATGTTGTCAATATTAGTTAACCTTAGATCCTATTATTAAATACTGGAAGACATTTTAAATAAAATTATTGCACACCTAATGTCTTCTTTTATTCCGGTCTGAGTGTTAAATATCTTTTGACATTTTAATCATTCTATTCACAGGCAGGCAAATGGCTATAGGTTACTGGAGTTATCTGAGTCTCTCTATAGCTCTGAAATCTATGGTTCTCCAGGCACAGCTCTGTGGCTCCAGGGATGGTGAGCCTTTTCCTAAGTCAATGCAGCATATACCAGTTTTATTCATATTTCCCCTTTTGCTAGTAAGGTTCACTTTATAGTCTCCGAGTTCCTTGACTACCAGGCAAGATACCCACTCCTAATTATGTGCATTCTTTATTTCTAGCCAAAGATAAGAAAGAGACAAAGGGATGTGTGGTGAGGGTCCTGGAACCCATGTGAGAAAGGTAATTAAAAGGTTAGATACATAATTCACATAGGCAGTGAAAAAAATGGGTTCTCAGAATGGCACCTGCTCAGCATGCTTTTGATTTGAATGTTGCGGGGGGATAAAATCATGTTAGATTCTAGATTACAGCTTTCTGGAGACTCAAATAGATCCCATAGAAAGATGCTTAGTCTAAAGAACCAGAAAACCTCGACCACAGTTTTACCTGGACCGATCAGTAATCCACAGAATCAACTCTGCATACCAATTAAATTTACCAAGTCTTTATTGCTTTATCTATGACACAAGGATGAAACCGATACCATGATGAATTGCTCTGACTTCCAAAGCCATAACGTGAAATAAATGAAAGTTTACTCTGAAGAACAATTATGTAACACTGGGCATCATTAAAGAGCGGCATTCTGTATGTAGTCTTTCAACAGACTACATCCATGACTTACTGTAAGCTTGTTAAATATGTAAGTCACACACACACACACACACACACACACACTTGAAGTTAATACTTGGAGAAAATTATTTCCACTGTATTAATAATTTGCAAATTTTATTCTTTTGCCTTTCCACACCTGCTTTTCCACATTTTTCCTTATGAGTTTTGAAAATCCAATGTTGGAAACATTCAGAACACTGAGCATTCATAGGAAGCATGGCTCTCTTACTAGAAGATAATCCCCATTTCCCCCTCCCTTACCTGGGTACAGATGGCTATTTTAAGTACAGAGTATCTTCTCCAAATTTTACACCAGGTTTTGTTATTAATGAAAGCTCTACTTCCTTTAAGAAATTTTAAGTCATTTTATAGCCAGTAGATTCACAGATAACTACAATTTGGGGGTTACCATAAACTTCATGGATAAACCAATATTTATTTCTAGAGATTACAATATTAAAAAGGCAAAATTTCAGGTATATCCATACAAATTGAACTTAAGAATCTGATGTGCAGAAATTCCTGAGCTAGTCATATTCTTAAAAGCAATATGGAGAAAATGGAAATTTAAATGACTTATACTTTATGAGTGGATGCCATTTGCAAAATTCAGTTCTCATCAATTGTTAGCACATGATTTAGATACCCAGAAAGACAGGGAGAATCCATAATGACATTTTCTGGTGTTTAAGATAGCTGTTAAGGGGGTACCCTAGGCAGATTTTGGCTATCTCCCATTCTGTATATTTATAAAGAGGAAACACAGACACAACAAATAAACACACAAGAGACAGGAACAACATTACAAATATAAGGTTGTGTTTATTTAGAACTTTAAATATTTCTACTTTGCATTCTGGGAAATGTCACAATTAAAAGAATTATTTCCAAATTTAATGCTAGGTACATTGACTCTAGGGAAATAAAGCCATGTAGTAATTCAATCTGTAACATAGTTGAATATTGCATACACTGGACTCCATAGATACAGAATTAAATTTATTTTTATTAATTTATTTATTTTATATCCTGATTGTAGCTTCCTCTCTCTCCTCTCCTCGCCATCCCTCCCTTTAACCTCACCTCCCATCTTCCTCAGATCCTCAGAACCTCTTCAGAAGAGGTTCAGAAAAAGGGAGGCTTCCCATAGAGCTGAATTTCTAAAACTACTCCAGGCAATTCTCTGAAACAAATTATTTGAGAGAAAGAATCTCAATCTGCATCAGAATACCATTTCCCAAATTTTATTGTTGGATCAAGAAAAAAAAAAAACCCATCGAATTATATACGTATTGTTCATATTTCCTGAGTCACTTAAAAGATGTATACGTCCTCATGGGGAAAACACCTAATCATTTGGAATTTAAAAGAAATATTCATATCTTTATTCACAAACTCTAAACTCCAAAAAAAATTAGAACCCAAACTGCCTAACATTTGAATATAAAAGCTGTAGGTCTCTAGAACACTGGTCCCTCATAAAGGTCAGTTGTAACCACCCAGCTAATGTCACAGCCACACAGTTAATATTGTTACAGCTATACAGCTAATACTTGCTAGATGTATTCTTTGTCTTAGAATGGTTTGTGTGCAAGAAATACAAGGGCAGATAGTCTTCATGGAGCCAATGGCCTTGCGTGAAGAAAGGTACAGGATGTTAGTGGGTTACGAAGTCCATTAGGATGCCTCCAGCCCTCACAGGCACACACACTACAAGTAAGTCATTTCCTCTTTCTTTTTTGATGGAGCAGGAGATGCATCAAGTAGAAGTTGGTTTCTGCTTTCTTCTATGTCACAGATATATGACTGACCATTGCTAAATAATCAGAAGTCTGCACCAATTTCTAAAATTAAGAAACATTTTTATAAGAAATGCCTCAATTGCCGGGCGGTGGTGGCGCACGCCTTTAATCCCAGCACTTGGGAGGCAGAGGCAGGCGGATTTCTGAGTTCGAGGCCAGCCTGGTCTACAGAGTGAGTTCCAGGACAACCAGGACTACACAGAGAAAACCTGTCTCAAAAACCAAAAAAAAAAAAAAGAAATGCCTCAATTACAAAATTTTAATATGTCAAGTTTGATGACTTCAAAAAGTCACAGAACTTTCTTCCGCTTCTTCAGACTGGATGAGTCATGCAGAATTGGACCCCTTTTTTGTATTCACTTCAGATAAATGAACTTTTAGTTCAATTGATCTCAGAACTGTCACGGACAGCATATCTGAAAAACCTGGCCAAAATGGAGTGCACCCCTTCTGTCTTTATACCAGGGTCTCCTCTAAATGCAGCACCTTTGAGTGATGGAGGACAATCTATAGCCTGGCTGTTCTGTCTGTTTTAACTCAGTGTCTTACGTGGTTGCATCTTAAGGCACTGTGAAATGTAGTGGAACAGGCACCTGGCTTAATTTGCTCTTTAAAAAGCATGTAAAAACCAGGGAACTTGCCAGTTGTTTGCGACTTTTTTCTTTAACATATGGAAAATTCTCCACGTTTTGTTTTTAAGCTTTAGTTTATACGCTTGGGTGTTTTGCTGGCTTGAATGTCTGTGCACCATACATGTGCCCAGCACACATAGAGGCCTGACCAGGGCATCCAATCCCCTGGGACTGAGTTAGAGTCAGTTGTGGGCCTCCATATGGCTGCTGGGAATCTAAACTGTGTTCTCTGCAAGAGTTGTGAGAGTTCCTAACCACTGAGCAACCCAGCCTCTATTTGTGCCTTTAGCATATGTATGCATCATAGATTTTAAGATAAAGAAATAAGAAAACAAGTATTTATGAAGATAAAACCAATAGGAGTTATTCACATTTTTTGACCTATTTACTTCCATGATGATCGGTTACCTTGACATATCAGGATTTGTTATGTCTATACATTTCACTATATTCTTTTCAACACTGTATCTCCTTATTTTAGCACACCCTATTCTTAACACTAAATGCCTATCAAACATATTTATGGCTCCCAGGATGTTACAACATTATAACATGGAAGGCACTCTGCTTTTATAGAAGATGGGAGTCTTCTATACAGTGATGTTTTGGTCTTCCATCTCCACGCGATGATCAGCTTCCCTGACCCTAGTCACTTCCTGGTCCGGTTTGGTTCCCCCATTGAGTTATGAAACTAAGAGGTAGCAGAAGCCATCAAGTATTCAAACTAGACAAGGTCTAGTCCTCTTTGATGCCCAGGTGACAACTAAGCTTCAAGGAAGGGCAGATAAGTCCCAGTGTTAGATAGCCTGCCAAGGGAGAAGTTAGAAACCAAACTCTCCTTCCCACTACCTTCAAAGATTAAAAAGATCAATCAGGATACTTATTTAGGACCACAAACTTGAAGAATAAGTCGGAGGAGATGCATCAATGAATCAAAAGAAAGCTAGAAACAAACACACCAGGTGTAAGCAGGGTCCGTAGGATCCTACACTTAGTAGGACTTGCATAGAATTATCTGTATCTACACAGCTCACGAGAAAGGTTTCTGGAATTGCCTTCTACTTCCTAAAACGAACCTGACTTGACTTATACAGGATGCGATCATACTAGTGATACAGAATTGCAGAATGAGCTTGGACGAACCACTGTACACACATATATGTGGCAATTAGAAGTACAGTTTGGTCCACCCATTACCACGAACACACTTTAAAACAGAAGCAGGGCCTTGCTCATTTGTCTTTTTCTTTTAGCAAAGATGGAGTTTAGGGAAAAGTGACCCTTTCTCTTATTTTTGTTAAATTAGTTAATTAATTGAGCTTTTTTTTTTTTTTTTCTGCTTTGAGGCAGGGTGTGTTGTGTCTCAGGCTGGCCTTGTTCTTTGTGTATAGTCAAAGGTAATCTTGAATTCCAGACCCTCCTGTTTCCACCTCCCAAGAGAAGATCACCCCTACCCTCAGGTATATTTCTTTATTTCAGTATTTACTTTTTAATTCATATCCACATGTTTTGGATATCTTTAATTTTTGTTCAAAGATGTAAGAGGAGAGATGGAGAGTCAGCATTAAATATGCCTGGGTCAAGATGAAGTTCAAGTAAATATAACTTTGGTTAAATTTGAGTTTTGTTTCTACTTTATCATGTTTAAATGAGACTAACTGAGATAGGCAATTATCTAGCACTTATTCAGGGAGAAAAAAAAGGAAGAAAAATGTTGCATGTGTTTTACAGGAAGCCAGCACTCTGTCTGCACCAAGTTCCCCTCCTGCTGGTATCTAAATGGCTTTGTACATAATGAGTGACTTTTCATATAATAATAATCGTGCATGTGTGTGTGAGCATAAATGCATGTATGCACACACACATTTGTATGTGTTTATTTTTGTGTGCATGTGAGTGTGTGTTGATATGTGTGTGTGTGTGCATGTGTGTGTTCGTGCACACATGCTATGGTATATGTGGAAGTCAGACCCATGCAGATCCCAGATACTGAACTTAGATTGCCAGTCTTGGTAGCAAAAGCCTTTACCAACTGACTCATCTCACTGGCCATAATTTATGTTGTTGAAAACAAAATGCCTGGATTTATGTAAAAATACTGCCATGCTTGTCTTAGGTATATTACAGTTATCCCCACTGTCTGTGTGTGTGTGTGTGTTATGTATAAGGGGCAATAACAATATATTACAGTTTATCTTTCTTTTAGAACTTTTTATCACACATACAATAATACTCTAACATAATTATTTCAAATTTTGACTAATCTTCAATGTTAGAACTGGAATTAGGATTCATACAGCCAGTGGGCCTTGGTAGTAAGATAGCAAATTCATTATCTGGCACTCAAGCTTCCCAAGGGAGTGGCTTTCTTTAGATTTGAAGGCATTTTGCCTTTTTTTTTTTTTTTTTTTTTTTTTTCTGTAATAGGAAGTGTTAAGCCTATCACTTAGCTTCTTCACAAGGCCTAAGAGCCCAGCCCCAGGCCACACTGGGAGAGGGGCTAATGAGACCCAGTTCAAGGACAGGGAATGAGTCACACTTTGTTCTGTTTTCTTAACCCCAACCCCTCCACACATCACCATCAGACTCAGGTGGACGAAACTAACACTTCATGAATGTCCAAACAACTGTACATGCGCACAAACTAGAAGACACATATAGACGTGCCCAAGTGTCACCAAAAAAGCAGACTAAAATCAGACTCTTTAGGACTTTATCTGACTCACCTTTAATCCTTAGGACTTACATGTTAAATCTTACACTGGGTCACACTTCCATTTTTAGCTTGCATGGAAGTGCAATCATATGAAAGGTAACATCATCATTTATGAATGTTCAGATCAAGGGGAAAAAGAATTGCAAATAGACGGGTTAGCATCTTAAATTAGAAGAGCCTCCCATATGCTAATCTGGTTAATCAGTTTTTCAGAGAAAAGAGAACTGACAGGAGGCAAATCTTAAAGAATTTTGACTTGTAACTCCATGACTCCTGAACATGTGGGATGCAAGAGACATACACTTGAGTCACACCCATGATCAGAACATGACCAGTATATAATAAAAACAGATAAGAAAGAAACCTCAGGCTTTACTAAAAGCTTCCCAACATATGTCATGGCTGTTCCTGGAGTCCATATCAAACCCCAGATGTCACAGATGGAGATGGTCTCTTCCTATTGCACACGTGCATGACTGCTGGCCTCAGTGACTAGTAGCTAAAACATCTTTCCCAGAATATTTATTTTCTTTCAAATGCTAATATTTGCAAACTCCAGAGCTTTGTGTGCCCTCTTAATATAGGGTAAAACCACAACGTAAACCCGAAACGGCCTGTTTTCATTGTAACTGTGTCTTGTTTCGTGTTTTCCTAAAAATACTTATTTTTAGACCCTTCCCTGATACACAGGGGTTGACACTTTGTAGCCTGTCTGCCACAACTGCTGAATGAATAAAACAACAAACAATGAGAGTTTGTTATTAGAAATCATTATGGAAATGTGATACAACCATCTCGGAATTTTTATATTTCATAGAGCAGAGAACAGAGTGAATGTGTTTAGACTTGCCTCCAAATCTCCATCTGGCACTCTGGCTCTTCTTTGCCACTTTTATTAAGTGCAAACCAGGAACTTTATAACCAGTCCCAAGACACAGAAAGACAAATTTTGAGTAATGGCCTCTTGTTAGAGGGCCAGTAGTTTCTGTTTAATAGATGATTGTTTAAAGGATTCCGAATCTGAAATATCACATTATCATGATGATCTCTAGTAACTGGTCATTTTGACTCCTCTGTCATGATGTTTGTTTAAAAGAGGCCACACAATATTGACACTGGTTGACCAAGGGCATGATAAGATAGCTGGATTTCCAGGAGCTTTGGCAGAAGGCAGGGCTGGTGGAGGCGGCTACTCTGAGCTCATGCCTTCTGCCACAACCCGCTGCCCTCCTCCAGGACAGCAGAGCCACACATCCGCCCATGTGCTGTGCTGTCCTTTCTCCTAGCAACCATATTATGCTGAAGTGCAATCGCTGGGGTTGCCAGGATATTCTTCTATTCTTGTCCACCATAACCAGCCCCCAAACCAGAGAGTACAAAGCAGACGAGAGGTAAAAACAAAGGTAGTGGGGGATCAGCATGGCAAAGTGCCTTTTAATTAAGAGGAAACTAATTCATCAAATCATTTTGTTGCTGACACTTTCAAACTTTACCCTTTCTTTAAAACCAGACAGGCCAGCAAGGAAAAAGAAATCTACAAAGATCGCAGCTATTAAATGCTGTAAGAAGGACAGAATTCACCGCTTTATCCATTAGAAGTCACTTTTTCCCAATGGAAAAATATAGACAAATGTCTTGCTCTTGTCAGTCTAATCCAAAAGATTCTGAACTGTAATTACGGTCCTGCTCCACAAGTAAATCTCAAAAGTAGAGACCACATACTATAGAGCCAAAAGAGAGTACTGATGATCAAATGCATCTTTTTGAAATGGCAAAAGTGTGTTTAAAAAATGTGTAGATTAAAAAGGGCGGGCACTCAGGAGGCAGAGGCAGGTAGGTCTCTGTGAGTTGAAGCCAGCTAGGTCTACAGACGGAGTTCTAAGACAGCCAGGGCCGACACAGGGAAACCCTGTCTCAAAACAAAACAAAAAAACAAAACAAAAAGTGTTGAGTCATGGTTTCTTACCTTATTGGATATCATAATGGAGTCTGTGTTTAAATGTCCCCCTGGTTTATAGAGAAGGAGCCCTTCTTAGACTCATGCAGCCAAACAGAAGTTGAGACAGATCTCAGATTCTTTATCTGTTTTACACCGACATCCAACTTCATTACGTCACGTTGCCTAGGTCCTTACACGGCTGATAGATAAAAGCAGCCAATGCTTGTAGACATGCTTGTAGAGTCTCTGAGCTATTGGTGTGTTTGTCAGGCTCTGAGCCACTCAGTAGGTGTCTCCATCCTGCTTTACAAATAGGAAAAACGGCTGCAAAAATGACTAGGTGACTCACCAAGGTCATGTAACTAGAAAGTTGCAGAGCTAGGAGTAAAGCCCAAGATAAATGACACTGAATGCAGAACGTGTTTGCCTAAGGTCAGACATTAACCAACAGATCTGATATTGGACCATGGACATAAAGATAACTCAAAGAGCATGATCTTATTTGGATATATAAGAAGGCCGGGTACACATGTCTAAGGGATTCATTGATTCATTCAATAAATGTTTACTGAGGGGCTGTTTTGGTACCTGGGATACAGTAGTGAGCAAGAGAAAAACAAAAGCACATAGAACTTCTAAGCTGAGTGGACACAAAACACATGTGTGTCTGAGGTGTGGAGTGGAGATTTTAAATATAAAATGTGATGTTTAAGCAAGACAAAGGGAGATCAAGTGAGCCACATGGATTTCTATGGGAAGAACACTCTGGGTATGGGGAAGAGGACGGGCTGACGATATCCTGGTCCTATTTGAGAACAGAGGGGAGATGGTGTGGAGGGGCAGATAAGAGTGCTGGAGGTGGTGAGCACTTAAGGTGAAGAGTGAGGGAACTGAAGATTGACCACGTAAGGGCTTCGGAAATCAAGGTTAGGATTAGAATTTACTCAGGGCTGAATGGTAATCCTGAACCAAGCATCCTCATAAAATTTAGCCACCATAGTATCAATGAATCTGTCCTAGGATCCTACCTAGGTCTACGTCACCAGTCCAATTTGACCTCTGGTACCTGGATGACAGATGTCATTTCTTCTGTTTTGTTGTTGTGTTATGAAGTAGGATCTGCTTCAGCAAGTGACTGGAACTTTCTCAGCAAGATGGCTAGCTAATAAAAACGTTGAACATGGTAAGGAAAGTCTAACCCCACCTCATCAAAAAAAAATTTAGTCCCCTTTCTCAGTGAACTTATAACTTAGCTATGGAATCATAAATTTCTCTGCCAAGTGTCCATTTGTGGAGGAGTACACACGGGGTTATGGTTATACCAAGTTGCAGCAAGAGACAGTGTTACTGAATATGGTATTCGAGGGAAACTTTAGTGGTAATATGTATCATGAGGTTGTTCAAGTGGGTACATATAAGTAAAATATTCTGTACATGGGGTTGGAGAGATGACTCAACAATTAAAAACCTTACTCTTATTAGACCTCTTAGAGAGGACCTAAGTTCCATTCTTAGCACGCACATGGTGAATCACAAGCACCCAGAATCCCAGTTCCATGTGACATGTTTTTCTGACCTCTGAGTACAGTAGGCATGGGCACATGCACATAACATGCATATGGATACTCACATGCACATATAAAATAGAAATAAAGCTTCCTTTTTAGATAGATGCACTAGCTACAGTGTCACAGCCTACAATCTACTTGAGAGACTGAGGCAAGAGGACCATGTGGGTGACAGAGTGAGATGCTGTATGGAATTTTTTTTTTTTTTTTACCTTAAAAGATTAAGATTTAGAAAAGCACAGGACTGTGAAGCAGGTAGAGCATTCTAGGCTAGAGGAAATGGGAACAATGGCACATGGAGAAGAAAGGCTAGAGAACATTTTCTGGGGGTCAGCACTCGGACTTGTGAGAGGAGAGCAGAGGTAGAAGCAAAGCAATGCAGTGGCTGATCTCTGAATGGTACAGGCTCCGGGCTCTTCATTTGGAAGTTTTACTTCTCAGAATAACAGTGCATTATCCTTCCTTCCTTCCTTCCTTCCTTCCTTCCTTCCTTCCTTCCTTCCTTCCTTCCTTCCTTTTTCCTTCCTTCCTTTCTTCCTTTTTTCCTTCCTTCCTTTTTTCCTTCCTTCCTTTTCCCTCTCTTTCTTTCTTTCTTTCTTTCTTTCTTTCTTTCTTTCTTTCTTTCTTAGATTTATTTATTTTATGTATGTGAGTACGTTGTCATTCTCTTCAGACACACCAGAAGAGGGCATCAGTTCCCATTACAGATGGTTGTGAGCCACCATGTGGTTGCTGGAAATTGAACTCAGGACCTCTGGAAGAGCAGTCAGTGCTCTTAACCACTGAACCATCTCTCCAGGCTCTATTGCATTCTTTTCCAATCTGTAGGTGTCTCCCATCTTATGATATTGGGAAGTTTCCTTTCTCAGAGAGACCATGCAGTGTTGTGCAATCCCTTCATGTCTACCCACTATCATCCCTTCCTGGATGCTGAGCAAAAGCCCTCAGATCTCCTCAGTCACAGAAAATGGCTCTAATAGACACATTACTTCATGGATTGCTATGTTCCCCACCTGGAGCTCTAGCTACTATTAGAATTCTGATCTCTAGCTCTCAGGATAAAATATTGTTGGAGCTTAGCTCTCATCCACTGATGCTGTGTGTTCTCCAGCTGACTGCTGGGATGGTACATAAAGACCTGAAAGCAAGTTTATCAGCTTTTATCTGATTTCCATTTCATTGATCTTTATTTTTTTTGTACAGGCTAAGCTAAATAAGTTCTATAGTGAGTATTTTATACTTTAAAAAATAATTCTGTGTACAGCATAATAAGTCTACATGTTTGCAGAACTAATGGGACTCAATGGATTTAAAAGAGGGACATAGATATTAGGAGGGTATAGAATAGGGGTAAATTTAGGAGGAGATGGAATGGGGACAAATCTGAACAAAATGCAGTATATGAAACTATGAAAGCATTAATAAAACATTTTAAAAGTCTATAGTATTATTTTTTGTTATGACAGGTATTACGGTCATCAAGTTTAAATTCTATTCAAATTGCAGGTGGCATTTTGGAAAAATCAGCCTTTAGAAGTCTTGACTACAAGAAAACTGTCATGCACTATGTTTAGCCTTAAACAATTGCCAGGCAGTGGTGGAGTGCTTGCGGTATTTTCTCCACACCAATCATTTCCAAACAAACAGAAGACCAACTAGGGTATTAGCTATTGCTACACATTTTCCTGGAATACATTCAGATTCATCCCCCCTATTTCCCTTGGCAACAGTCAAATCCCTAGCAGCTCTCAATAACCCATCATGGCTTGCTTCCGTGTTACTTTTGAAAATAAAGCAATCCTGTTTTTCTGCATATGCCCTTGTGAACGAGAAGGGACGAAAAATCAAGTAAAAGTGAGTTCAGATGGCTCTGAATTTATTATTATTATTTTGTTAATTGTTATCATTATAATTATTATTTTGATAAGAACTGCTTTCCTGGTGGCTGGAAACTTGAGTGCATGTCAGTTACAAAGGATTTCTGAAAACTATACGCAACCATTCTCCAAAGGAGAAAAGACCACGTTCCTGAGGCGTTAAACTGCCTCTTCTCTCATGTTGTCCTACTATGGCTCTGTGCATTACACAGACTGCAAGTTTAGACAATGTAAAATTGAATTCCTATCCTCTTGTCTAGATATGCATTACAAGAATATATTCCTTTTGTGTTTTTTTTTCTCCCCTTACTTCTGTTGAATATGATTTTCATTTTACTGAAGCCCTACAGAATTTCTGCTTTAGTTAATTATGCTGTAAATTTTCTGGAATGCTCCTCCAAACCTAGAGCGCTTGGAACCAGGTTTGGCAGGCAAATGCAAGAACAGTTAGGCAATGGGGATAAAACATGAAGCTCATTCCTGGGAAATTCCTGGAGGGAAGTCAGATTTCTAGTCTGAGAATAAATGAGCTCATTTCTCCCCCTTGTGCCCAGAATGTTGTGCTACCAGCCATGTATTTTCTTGAATGGGAACATAGGGGGTGGAGGTTGGGAGGAGAGAGAGAGAGAGAGAGAGAGAGAGAGAGAGAGAGAGAGAGAGAGAGAGAATGCGAGCAGGAGGAAGTGAGAGAGGGAGAGAGGAGAGGGGAAGAGGGAGAGGGAGGGGAAGAGGGAGAGGGAGAGGGAGAGGGAGGGGAAGAGGGAGAGGGAGAGAGGGAGAGAGGGAGAGAGGGAGAGAGGGAGAGAGGGAGAGAGGGAGAGAGGGAGAGAGGGAGAGAGGGAGAGAGGGAGAGAGGGAGAGGGAGAGATTGCCTTTTTCCATTGGGTTGAAATGGATTGATACCCAGTTATGTTAATCTTTAGGTCCCTGCCATCAAATCCCAGCCGCATCCATCCAGTGTTCTTTTCCTTCCTCTTCATTTGATCTCGTGCATTTGTATGCAAGTATCCCTGTTTTACAAAGGACCACAGATTCTGATCTCAGAACAGACTCAACATGCAAGTATGGAAGCCTGATTAGAGCCAAGTATTTTTGGTTTGTTCCTTAACAAATTGGAATCTTCCAGAACAAGGTCTGGCACATAGTAAGTGTTCAATGAGAATCTGTTACAAGAGAAAGTCAATAGGATGAAATATACAGGAAATTTCAGCATGAAACGCTTGTCCTTATGATGTCCTCTTCCCCAAGGGCCTACCTGTCACTCAAGTCTATGTCTATAAAAGGGAAAAGCAACAGAACACCAATAAGTAACAAGTGATATGGCAGAAAGTGAACTCAGCTTCTGCTTCATGTTGAAAAGATATGTCGCTGTGTTCCAATGTGTTTTTTTTTTATTTGAATTTATTTATTTTTTTTAAAAAATCTGGGCTTCTTCTTTGAAGTCCTGTCTCTCCACCGTCTTTGGGATGACAGCTTCTCCTTGTGCAGGAGAATGAGTATGTAGGGAAAGTTAACTTATTTCAAACTTGACCTCAAGAGTCTTTTCCCAATAAGCTTTTGAGGTCTTTTTTTTCCTGCTAACACTCATTTCCATTTGGAAGAGTACATTGTTTCCCTGCGGAAATAGCAGCTAACTGGTGCCTGGTGCCTGGTGCGTGAAGATGAAGCCCAGTAGCTTGCTGATTTTCTTGTGGAGCAATTTAACAGATTCTAATGAGGAAAGTCGTGGCGTTTTATGAAAACAAGCAAACTCAGTTTTAATGACTTAATAAGGCAGTTAACGTTAGGACCAAAACTTGATCGCCACATAAGCAGTGGTATATTCATAATATTCTGTCTTTGTCTAAGCTGGAAACTGCAAGGGGTGAGACTCAGATACCGTAAATAAAGCTAATGGAGAAGCATCGGTTTGTACTATCTGTCCCACCGCATCTTTCCTCTGGCTGTCAGTTAAATTGTTAGAGAAAAGAAGTCGAAGGGAAAAATCCATTATTTCTGCAGACTTGGAAGATTTCAAGGTGGCTTCTGAACTTATCATGCTCTGTGATTCTAAACTCCCTTGCCTGTCCTCAGCTTTGGGGAAATTCCATTATCTCCACTTTGCAAACTTGTACCATGGAGCCTGGAGTCAAAGCCTCATAGGGTGCCAAGATCATGAGAACTGTTTCTTAGTACTAGGTCTAAGTCAATAAGGTGACACCAACAAGCCCCATAAGTACTGTGTACTATATCCTAGCATATGTTTTTATTTTGATCTAAAATACTATAAGTTTCTCAAGAATGGCTGAAACCCAAGCTTCAGGACATCCCTTGATGCCTTTTCCTGATGTTTCACCATTGAAATTCTTGCTTCTCACAGTCAACGAGCTCAGGGCTCCTCTCTGATAAATATTAGAAAGTTTTCTGTTCTCTGTGTTCCACTTCCATTAGTGCTTCTCCACTAGTTTTATACATATACATACATATATATGTGTGTGTGTTTGTGTATATATATATACATATATATATGTATATATATAATATAATATGGGTGTGGGCATGGTGGTATAGATATGATCTATCCCGTGTAAATGTATAGATATGTGGATTATAGGTGCTTGCTTGTCAGCCAACCTAACCTACTTAAGAAACCCCAAAGCCAAGGGAGAGTTGTTATCTCAAGAAAATAAGGTGGTCGCCCCCTTGTTTTCTAACACTATAGAAATAACAATAGAAGTTGATCTCTGGCCTCCACACAAATCCATACATATATATAAATAGGTAACATGATATATATACTTTTATGTAATAAAGAAAATGGTATCAATACAAACAAGGGCCCTTATTCTCTTCCCACAAAGGATCTATCCCGTATTAACATTGTCAATTAATATTCATGATTTTCCCATTCTTATTAATAAACAGACCTCTGAGTGTACAGGAAAGTGTAATCACAGTGAAGTGTGCCCTTGCTCCAGTATTCCTGTGAAAGAATTGCAGTATTACTACAATCATTATCTTCCTCTCAATGACACATGGGGACACTTTGTTCCAGTCCCACCTCTACCTCCTCACATCGACACGCAGCCAAGTTCTCTCCTACAGGGCAAGCCTCCATCCCCCCTCAGCACACTAAGCACCTACTGTGTGTCTGGTACTAGATTACATTCTACCGTGTAGGAGGAGGGAGATGGAGACCACAAAGTAATCAACAGAATAGCAAATGCCTTGAACGGAAACGGAAACGCTGATGTTAGGGGAGGAGAGCAAAGAGGAAGGTGAAAGATCGCCTCAGGCAGAGTCCGACAAAAGTCTCCTTGGAGCTGAACTGAAGGACAGTTCAGATAGAGAGGTTGCAGGGTTTTGATTTTCCTTTCTTTCTCCAGAGGAAGCCCTGGAATTACCCCAATGCCCATTTATCTCCCTTTATCACCAAGGAGTGTCTGGAAGCCTAAACTAGTCCTTGCCCAAGGGAATCGCCACTGCAGTACTGGAATCTAAGAAGGACTTCATCCCCCTCTGCAAACTGACCTTAAAAGGCTTCAAGGAGAAGCAGCGATTCTAAGCAAGGCTGGAGTTGCATGCACTTTATCTCCCAGGTCACCGTCCGTATCTAAGAATCCATGCCACACACTCTTACAGAACTGAGTGCCAGGAAAGAAAGTTTTTGTTTGAAAACTATCTTCTTTCCTTAACTAGTCAGTTATAGACAATTTGACTAGTTACCCAGAAGC
This sequence comes from Arvicanthis niloticus, assembly GCF_011762505.2. Lineage (NCBI taxonomy): Eukaryota > Metazoa > Chordata > Mammalia > Rodentia > Muridae > Arvicanthis > Arvicanthis niloticus. Next base: position 14,083,300 of record NC_133436.1, on the reverse strand, counting down.
CTTAGTTAACACGAGGGGCTCCCGTTACAACCAGTCTTATCTGTTTTGTGGTCTCTTCCCCCGATTGCCCTGATAATTTCTCTTTCTGCCTCCTTCCTTATCTTGGCTTTGCTTCATAACCATTGCCCTGAATGAAAGAACTTCACTTTAAGCTGTTTGAGTATTTCAAAACATGTAGTGTATAAACCCTTCAATACACAAAGTCTGACAGTTCCCCTTGGTTCTGATGTTATTCAAACTTATGCTGCGTGATATGTTACCTGCTCTTTCTGGCAAAACTTTTAAACTTGCTTTTAAACTCTTTTCCACAAGATTTATACATATATATTATTTATTTGTATGTCTCTATGTATACATATGTATACACAGTTGGTTAAAAATCTCTTCTTCCTTGGCTTGAGCACACTGCAGCATCCTTGACCCTTTAACATTTCTTGTTCCTTCTGATGACCTCATGCATACATGTACATATATAGAACATAGCTGTGTATGTGTGTATACAGTTGTGGTCCCCCTTTTTCTCCGCACCTTCATTCAATTCAGATAAGGCCCAGGTTCCTACTGTAAGCTTGCTTTCTCTCTCTCTCTCTCTCTCTCTCTCTCTCTCTCTCTCTCTCTCTCTCTCTCTGTCTGTCTCCCCCCCCCCCAGTCTTTCTGTTGAAAAGCTGGGAGTCCTTTGAACCTCAGAAGTAGAAGTCACTTGTGGTTTCTATTAGGTTTCAAACCCAGGACAAATGGCAGAGGTGCCTATTTAGCGTATCAAAGTGGGCCTGGTCACCAGGTTCTCCTTGCATCCCTCAGCGCCAACCTGTTATAGGGCCTTCCAGGCTGGCACACCCCACTTTCTACCATGACCCCTCCAGCCCTGAGAGTCTGGGCTGTTCTTGATTATTTATACAATCCAACCATTTTGGTTATGTACTCTTTTTTTGTACCTTTGGGCCTCTTGGCTGCTCATATGGTCCCCTTCTCTCCCCTCTCCCTTCTCCTCCCCCTCCTCCACATGGCCCAGCTCAATCTGGTTATGTCCAGTCTGGGCTATCCCAGAGGTCGATCTCTGCCTTTAGCTCTGCTCTCCCATCTACGTACAATAAACCTTCTCCTCCACCATACCTAGTGGCAGTCCTGTTGACTTTCCTTTCCTTTTTATTTCTTTTTCTTTTCACTCAGTTCCTCTTCCATAAATCTCTTCCACCACGTCTCTGCCAGTGTCTGTTTCCAGCTCTCAGGCACAGCCAGCTCAGTGCTCAGCATATCGCCTTCCCAGGCGGCTCACCTCACTAGCAGGCTGGGATCATTGCAAACGTACTCCCAGTAGGACAGCTAAATCTCTGGCAATGCTGTGTGTCCTCTGGTCCCACTGTTCCTCCAAAGAGTCACAATAATAAGGAAGATGGACCAATAGCAACTGTATGCCAGGCTATTGCATATATATTATCTCTGATACAGTCCATCCTGAGGTTTTATTGCTTCTGTTATACACCGTGATCATTTTGATAGAGTCTAATAATGACTTCCCATGGCTTTTCTCCAAGAGGAGAAACACACCCATCTGCCAGGGGAGCCACTCTATTCCAGTCTCAGAAAGCACAAGTTCCTCCAATCCCGTCTCATACAAATTACTTCATTCTGACCTTGTGCATCACTCCCGACACAGCTCGAGATCATGCTTAATATTCCTGCAGCTTTTTGGTTACAGTGCGTTAATCACCTGGAAGAATTCTGATAGATATGTCAAACCATTTCCCAAATTTTGCATCATTCTTAACACTTCATCCCTTTGTCTTTGCAAGAACAGATGGTATCTTTAGTGGTATCTTATTTCCCAGACACTTGGACTTAGGATTCGCACGTTAGCTTTAAGGCTCCGATTAAATCCTCTATGCCTCTATTGATAAGAATTCCAGGGCTCCAAATGTCTTCTCACCGTGCCTGCTTTCTAGAGGTCAGGCTTCACTGATACCCACCTGGAGGAAGTTCTCCTGTCCACTACACAGACCTGCCTGCTGGCATGCCCTTCCCAAACCCCCCCTGCAACCCAAGATCCCTCCTTCAACAAACAGTACTTGTTTACCAAGGAAACAAAACTTCCCACCCTGGAAGGGCCGCAAGCAGTACAGATCTACTTCCTCCATCAGCCCACAATCTCCTATATGTCTTAGGCTTTTGAAAATTTGAGCCCAAAATATTTGTGTTTTCCCAGTCTTTCTGTGTTTCCCTCGCCCCCAATCACCTTGGTTTATTCTTCCCATAACTCTAAGGAAAATCTCATATTAAAAGTTTACAATATCTTTTGACATAAATCTAACCCTCTCACCTGAAACCTGAATAACAAAGAAAAACTTTCACTCAGGGCTGCAATCTCACCTGCCTTGAACATGTTTCTAAGCAAACAATACTATAAGCTTGTATTGCTTAAGCCACAGTTTCAGAATTGCTGCGTAGGACTTTATGAGAACACCCATAGTGTTACTTTTGATGTAATTTTGATTTTATTCTCTAAAAATTGAAAACAATATTGTGACATGAAACCCCAGGGTTATTTTCACTGATTAAAAAACAAGAACTGAGTTTAATTCTTAGGTATCTGTTTCTGAAGAGTTCAATGTCATGTAGTTGGAAAATTATGATTGAAACAAAATTTTCTATATGTCCGTCTTCTGAATATATGTGTCATAGCACACTTGTAATTGATGAAGCTTAGATAGTCAGACTATACCATTAAAATAATATCTTCAGGGGCTGGAGAGATGGCTCAGTGGTTAAGAGCACTGACTGCTCTTCCAGAAGGTCCTGAGTTCAATTCCTAGCAACCACATGGTGGCTCACAACCATCTGTAAAGAGATCTGATACCCTCTTTGGGTGTGTCTGAAGACAGTGACAGTGCACTCACATGCATAAAATAAATAAGCAAATCTTTAAAATAATACCTTCAGGTAAACATGTTAGCATTGCGCACTGAAGTTACTCTTTGAAGTTTAAGTGTTCTTCTTGTTTGGAACAGGCAATGAGTCAGTCGTTGTATGCAACTGAGTTCTATTTCTTTTCTTTTTTTTTTTTTTTGGTTTTTCGAGACAGGGTTTCTCTGTGTAGCCCTTGCTGTCCTGGAACTCACTCTGTAGACCAGGCTGGCCTCGAACTCAGAAATCCGCCTGCCTCTGCCTCCCAAGTGCTGGGATTAAAGGCGTGCACCACCACCGCTCGGCTCTATTTCTTTTCTAAACATTCTTTTAATAAACTTTTTCAAAGAGAGAATACACTCATCTATATCTTCAGGCACAAGGGTTCCTAACAGTTTCTATGTTCAAAAAGATATTCTGTATTTCTTCTGTTTAGATTACCAATTTAAAAACATGTTGTTCATCCATGTCTTCCTAAGGTACACAACCAGAAGAATGAAGATCTCATTGCAAGCCCATAAGTAGTGTCATACAGAATGGTATTATTATGAGGTCATCAGGATTACAGAATAATAAGTGCTATGCTTCTGTGGCCACCTTTCTTTCGGGTGTCAAAATATGTGTTTGGGACCTTTCCTGGTGGCAGTTTATAAGCAACCTTCTGTCTGCAACATGGACACAACCAGTCACAACACTCCTGGCTTTGCCGAGTACCGTGCTACTGCCTCAACAGTTATATCCAAGATAGGAATTTGTTCATCAGCAACCCCCCACCCACATCTTCCCCAGACTTCTCTGCTTTAGAAGTGGTGGACACTGTGTTGTGGCCCCAGCCCATTGCCTATTGGACAATGCGGTCTCTAAGATGTAAGTACCCAGTACCTTTGATTGTATTACTCTTGAACTAGACAAGCCTTTCAATCTAATTGCACTCTCCATGGAAATCCCCCTGCCCCCAGATTCTGGTTTAATTATCTCACATGATTTCAGTTCTTTAATTTACATGGAATCTCATTTCTCTCCTGGACTATTTTATAACAATAAAAAAAAATACATACTCATCTTCTCTCTTCAACTCATCCTCAGGCTCCTTGAGACTCAGCTATTTCTTATTTAATTTTCATATTCCCAGATGTAGATCAGGGCTCCAATTACACAGCACATTAATTAAGAATAAGAAGGAAGGACACAGCAGAGGTGAAACTGGTAAGCAGATGAGTCTGAAGGAACCAGGAGGTAGAGTGCAAACACCGGGACACTCAGACCAGACTTCTCTCTTTTTCCATCGCTGTGTCCACTTTTAAGATTGTACCCTGTGGGTTCAACTCTCAGGCAGATAGTCTCTCTTTTTCCCCCTGAAATCTAACCAGACTACAATTCTTTTGGGGCTAAGTAGTCAGAGGCTAGCACACCAAGTACCAAAGTTGATTTCAGTTATAAACAGCAGCTTCACTGAGTGGCCACTTTCGGCAATCCTACCAAGCTGTTAAATACACATTCTTTTCAAAATAGTCTTAGGGACAAAAGTGCAAGAGCTTCTCCATTCACACTTGTTACCCTCCTTCCCCCCGAATCTTAATAAATACTCCAGGCATTAAGTCACTGAATGGTCCTGTGATTCAATGAAGAAAAAGCTTAACTTGCACATTAATTTATCGCCACTATTTAAATATACAGATGGGCATGTCTACATCATAAAACCAGAACTGATCTTGCCCACAGCAGATGCACGAACAGTTGCATGTAAAAAGAAACACTTGGCATAGACATTTTAATAAATGTGACTGAACTTTGGTATCACTTATAAACTTCCGTCGATTATTTCCAGCAACCTGATGTGTACATCAGGGCAAGAAGTGCTTCAGGATTTTTTTCCCCCTTCCTGGAACTGACATTTATTTAATGGGATTCTACCTCATGACAACCTCTTTGCTTCACTCAGATGTTTAGTCAATGAAAATTACTGAATTAATGGAGGAAAATTACCTTCTTAAGACTGGGTTGCATGGATTCTCAAAACTGGCAGTGGTTACATAACGTACCAGTTACATAATAGCGTAGCAAACAGTGTTTTAAAATACAGTGAGTTTTAGCTGGGAGTACTGTTTTCTGAGTGTACCCTTGCTTCCTTCAACCTGAGTCTCTATTACCTTCTCTGCACCATCTATATATTTCCCAGGGACACACCTTTTTGTTCCCCGAACGCTAAGCTATAATCGTACAAGTGTCACATCGGTTGTTTGTCTTTCCACCCATGAATAAAGACACACGTACATCCATGTAATGACGCATGACTCATCTACTCCAGATATTACACTTCAGAGATAATTCTAATCTATAAAGGATTTCCCATATCCTGGCTTTCAGTATTACATAGTTATGCAAGTATATTTTTCAATGATGTCACTCTATTTTTTATGAATATAGGTAAACCATTGGACATTGGCTTTACTGAGGATAATTTCATCTAAACAATTTCTTCATCAGTGAAAATTGGGGCCATTTAACTTCTATAGCTTGAATAAAATAGTCAACATTAGTTACTTATAACTTCACACAGATGGAACAAACGGGCAGTATATAGTCAGACACTAAATAGATAACAAAATGGCATTTTGTGTTTGATTTTAATTTTTGTTGTTGTTTTAATTTGTTCTCATAGACTGAAACATTTGCATTTAGATAGGCTGAAGCATTGATACATTTAAATTTTCTAATAGAAACTTATCCTACAGTCCCCTAAATAACATGAAATAGGGTTGGCAAGACGGCAGAGCAGGTTACCATATAAACACTCACCTCATAAACCTGGTAACCTGGGCTCAAGCTCTGAAATCCATGACAAAGGAGAGAATCCACTTGAGAAAGTTGTCCTCCCACTTCTATACACACAATATCAATAATAAATAAATATTCAAAAATATATAAAATAACAGTAAATGTCAATGTTTTCCTGATAGGTTAGAAAAATTTAAAAAGAATTTATATTCCTTCTTCTGTAATTTATATATTTAGAAATAATCTACACAAGATGCTGGGAGATGGCTTACTGGGTATAGTGCCTGCTGTACATATTTGAGGATCTGAGTTCTAATCCCTAGTACCATATAAAACGTATAAATCTCGGCACAGCCAGCACATCAATAACCCCAGTGCTGGGAAGACAGACACTACCAGGTTCTAGGGGCTCCCTGGACATACAGTCTCCTCAGAACTATGAGGTCCAGCTTGGGGGAAAGGTGTCCTGGAAGAATATGATGAGGGTGTTGACTGAGGAAAAAAAATTGCTGGCCTTCACATGCACATGCAAGTGGTGAGCATGCTGTCTACACACAATCAACTCACACACAACTTATACAACACACAACACTCATACAATACACACACACACACACACACACACACGTACGTACCTGCACAAACAACTTACACATACCGAACTCATACAACACATACACACACAACTCACAAACAATTCGCACACTTAAATCATACAACACACACAATACACGCACACGCACACACACACACACACACACACACACACACACACACGCGCGCGCACATAGATGTATCTGTTTGGTACAATGACCAACAACACTGACAAAGGGTTGGGGAGTCAAATATCAAACTTCACTAAATAGTGGGTAGGGAAGTGTGAAAGTCACATCTCTCAATAGAGTCTTCAATACTGTAATGAATGCCTTAAGCACGGATTCACAGAGCATCCCTGCAGTAAATTGTGCCGGTTTATAAATGACACAAGTTACTGTGTATTGATCCATGCCTTAGGGCCATATACAACTCAGATGTTACAGGCAAAATGGAGTGGTACAGTGATGCTGAGCAGTGATTTCAGAAAGAAATAGATTCAAACTTCAAATTCTCACACACTGTTATTTACTAAGAGCCCCGTCAAAGGTTCAATGACAAGCACGTTATATCTGGTGGCTGACAGAGGTTATACTCATTTCCAAGATCATTCATCCCTACTGTGACTGTCCTTTATCACCACAAGTAAGCAAACCAATGGTGTGTGTATAACATTGCCAAGGAAGAATCCATCTTTACCGTTGTACAGGTAACATCAAATCTTTGTAGATCAGGATAAATCTGGGTAGTAGGGTTACAAATCACTCTAGTCATTACAACAGACCGATTTTAAAGATGTTTTTTATGTCTCCTGAATCAAAATTTTCTTTCTCAAAGGAGTATTCTGGCTGAGCATCTTGGCAAATACCTGTAATTCTAGCCTGCAGGCACATGGGGGCAGAAGCATCAATAGGTTATCCACTGCTACCTAATGTGTTCAAGGCCAGCCTGTGCTATGTGAGACCCTGCTATACACAAAAAGCTGATTAATTAATTTCAAAGGGAAACATCCTGGTTTTGGGGCCTCGGTTCCATTTTTTTCAAAGACAGTTTATTATCAAAGATGGAATTGGAATAGCATCAAGAGAAGAATGTAGACCATCCCATGACAGAGAAGACACAGACCCTATATAGCACATGGGCAACAGGCTCCCAGTCCACTAGGATGCCAGCACTGCAGGACATCACCCCAGGGATAGTCAACCCAAAGGCACTTTTAAGTAGAGGAGGGGCATAAGACAGATGCAGCAGGAACTGGAGAACCTCCCTGTCTGTAAGATCACTAAGAGGCTTAAGCCCGATATCTTTGGCTGCTTAGGAGTGTGGTGGTTCTGCATGTTGCTCAATTGTTGGCCAGGCACCATCAAAGCCACTTCCTATCTTTCTTCTTATCTTTGACTTTGTTTTTAGTGACTCCCTTGCCCTTTATAGGTATTAGCTTCTAAGTTTTGAGATCAACTAACTTAAGTTCCCCAAAGCCCAGGGAAATCCATCCCTATTATTCCCACGTGATTTTTAGGGATCCCTTGGAAACTTAAAATATGAGTCCTAGCAGATAAAATTAAAAAGTGAGCCAAAGAAATATGTGTGAATTTCCTAGGCAAATGGGGTCATATTTAGTTTATCTTTGCATCTAAAATTCATACCAGGAAGTCTAACAAAATTAAAAACGAGGCCTTGACAGGGAGACAGGCTTCAACATGGATAGGGGCCTGCTGGTTAAGACAAGAACTTCTAAGACAGTAAAATTCTTTCATATATGTAACATGTATACAGTGTTCCTTGTATTTATTTAACCATAGTACAATACATTATGCTTGCAGAGTGAATGAATGACAGTCTATTGGATATTTTACATAGATATACCCTCTAGTTTGCTCTCTCAGCATTTTTGAGAATTATCACTTTCAATGTTATTTTGACAGTGGCAATAATAGGGCCCAAAGAGCTTAAGGTTAAACTCTTAGTTATCCGCAATAAAATTCTTGGATCTGCACACAAGTTACATTCTCTGCTTTTCAAATCTCTGTCAGGGACAGTTTTACATGTGTTGATTACACCTGTTGTTTAAATGAAATGTCAAATGCCAGACATTAGTTTTGGCTAACTGAATTAAAATACAAGTAAGTAAGTAAGTGTGCCATGCCCAACAGAAGAAGACTGCTTCTTCTGTTGGGCATGGCACACAGAAGAAGACACACACATATATATATATGTGTGTGTGTGTGTATGTATATGTATATACATATATATATGATATATGTGTGTATTAATCTTACTGTTCTTTTATATATATATTATAGTTTCTGGTTTCATGTTTTAACGATGTGTGGGGTGTATGTGTGTTTGTTTCTCATGCCCTTTGTTTTTATTCTTTTTTTCTTTATTGCATGTTGGTTTCCTAAAAAGATAGAGAGATGGGGATATATTGTTCAAAAAATACTTTCAATTAAAAAAAAAAAAGAAAAAAGGTGAGTTGGGGGATATAGAGATAAGGAGTAGATATCTTGGGCGAAATTGACTTAATAATTTAATAGACAGGGTCTCACTATGTACTCCTGGTGGCCTTGTTCTCACTATGTAGATCAGGCTGGCCTCAAACTTACAGAGATTCCTTTCTCTCTGTTTTCTCAGTTATGGGATTAAAGGCATGCACCACCATGCCTAACAAGACTTTTTATAATATACCAAAAAAACTAGCCCATTTTTTCGTCGTTGAGACAGAATGAACTGATAAAGTGTGGTCTTGGTGAAGTTTCCACTGGGTAAGAAGACCAGAGCCAACTGAAGAAACAGAATAAACACTTACCCTGCCCTGTCACTGATACCATAATGTCCCCCTGGGCCATGCCTGTTTTATTATGATGCCACAGCTCTTGAATTACAACCTGTGCATTTCAATAGCCAATCAGCACTATAAAAAAAAAGCCTTTGGTCCAATATAAGGAAGTAAATATTTGCTTTGTTAATCACACTCATCGTCTATAATAAAATTATATTTATTGATAAAGGGATTTAAAAGAAAATGTCCCATGCAAAATTTAGAGAAAGTCAAGGAGATTTTGTATGTCAATACCTCTTCTTAGAATTCCTAATTCAAGATACTTGTACGATTTTTTTAAATGAAAACTCTGTAATATATAAGTAACTCTGTCTATATAAGTAATAACTCATATCTAGCTCTATTGGAAACAGGCTTTATATCCCACCACTTTGCTTTTAAGGGCCTTTCACCCATCATTAGAAAGTCCAGGCTTTACTCTTGAATTGTTGCGGTTTGATAACATTGGGTAAACAGAAATACTTTATTATTATAAAATTCTATGCTTAGTGGTTTATTTAGTTTTTAGAGAATGCCATAGATTGTCCAAGGTCTGCAATCAAACTTTGGGAACTAAAATCATCAAGTCATAAAACTTTAAAAGTCAACACCATAAGCTCAGAAGGCCATTGCTTTGTACAGGTGAGGTGTCTCAGCCATTCAAGCTTGGGGACCATGTAAGGATGGATGGTGAAAATTGACTTTAAAGTTAACCTTTAGCCTCTATTCACATGTTGTGGCATGTTCTCTAAATATCTCTCCTTTCTCACATATTAATATAAAAATTCATAAAATTAAAAAAAAAACAAAAAACCTCCCACTGATTCCTCAGGCACACTATGGTGGTTTGAACAAGACCTATTCCCTACAGGCTTGTGTATTTGAACACTTGGTCTCTAGCTGGCTGCGCTGCTGCTTAAGAGTTTGTCAGACCTCTAGGAGGTGGAGCCTTGCTGGAGGAAGTTTGTCATTGGAGGAGCCTTGAGATTAGGTAGTTCACTCTTCTTCCTGTGCTTGCCCCTCATCCCAGCATGCAGTTGTGACAATGTTTCAGTGCTCCTGCAGAGACTCCTCCCTGACATTTCACACATCTATCCCACTGCAACTACGAGCCAAATGGACACTCTTACTTAGGTTGCTTTTGGACACTGTGATAACTTACAGTAACAAAAAACCATACCTAATAGACTCTGGATATAAAAAAAAAATCATTAAGGTAATAGGTCAGACACTTGCCTCTTAAAATATTTAAATTTTATATGCAGCTGAAATTTAAGGATAGGATATGACACTAACTGACTTGATTTTATGACTGTTCGATTATTTTATTTTGATGAAAATTTGACTTAATCCTCTCATTGGATCACTATTGTGCCTATTTTCTTCTTAATTCCATTAAAATTGAAAAGTTATCTCTATGACATCAGCAACTGGTAGAACAATCTTCGAAACCCAGGGAACTCTTCCTATTGAACCATTCAGAATGAAGTGTATGCTTGAAAACCATTTAGTGACAGTGGCTTCTAAAGGGAACTGTGCAGGCTGAAAGGAAAGCCAGACATCAGGACTTGAACTCTGAGCACCAAGCCTCCCTGGCTCCTCGGATGACCAGGCTAGGACCCTTCAGCTTTAACCATGATAATTTCTCTAATCTTTGTCCCCCATAGTCTTTGCCATTGAGCTTTTTTTTTTTTTTCCCTTTTTTTGGGGGTTTCCTTTTAAAACGAGCAATATTATCACTCAAGGGACAAAAATGTATTTACATAGTATTACACACACCTGGGTGTAAATGATACAAACAAATCACAGTTGAAAAAGATGGCTACAAGCATGTCACAAAGTAATTCTCTTCCTTAGTAAATTGTGTAAATTTTGAAAAATATTAAGTTCACCTACCATCTTAGCAATAATTTTTTGGAGAAGAACCCCATATCTTGATGAGAATTATGTAGTGTATAGAACAAACCTAAAGGAAAAAGGTATACATAAAAATAAGAGAATAAAGGTATGTATCTGTTCAAATAGGAAAACACTAGAAAGAACATAAAAGTTCACAAGTAAAAGAATGGCTAATAAATTAAGTCATGCATCCGATGAGTTACTTGGCAGTCACTATATCACATTAAAATACAGAAGTGGTAACAAAGTAACAGGAGCTTTGTAAAGAGCCAGAATGATACTGTTCAATACACATTAATTATTCAAGTGATGGTATACCTATGCATATGATGAATTTGTAGTAAATATATCTTCTGTACAGTATATTCTATCTGTGCTTAAAGCTATCCCAGGATCTTCGCACCGAGGGAAACTGAGGCTGGGCAGATGAATAACAAAGTCACTAAATGGTGGAATCAGTACATCAACCAAATCTGTCTTGACAAAAATATTTGTGTTTGTTACAGTCCACATGTGTCCTCATTTTATATAAGTTCCTGTGTTCTAGGAGGTATCAGATAAGCAAATATAGCGTCATCACCCAGAAGTAAGCCAACACTCAAGTGTTATATCTGGAGAATGCATTCACAATTCTAAACCTTGCTTCCTCCAAGATGTAGGACCATGGGCATAATCTCAATGAGGATACTTGGTAAAGAGTATCGTGTGTGTGTGTGCGCGCACACACACATGAATACACAAAAACATTTTTTATTTGTACCTTAACTCCTCCTGCAGGAATGGCTTCCCATCCCTCTTAGCTCCGCCCTTCTCTGCTGGTGACCACTTCTCCAGGGAAGTCCACGCAGTTCAGCAAATGGACTTCTAACGTGGGACCCGCTATCTTCACGGTAGAACATTCACACCTAAGTTCTCCCTGACTCTCTTTACTGGGTGAGTCGGCGGAATGCTCACCAATTAGGACAGAGATCGTTCACTTGCATTTAGCTGTATAAGGCTAAATAAATAAGAATATACCTTTTTGTTTTCAAAGTGTCCAGTTCTGGGGTAGGAAATGCTAATGAGACTGACGTATTATGAAAAAGTATAAGAAGTCCTTGGGAATGAAGATGGATTTAGACCATTTACAGTATGACTTAAATGAACTAAACCCTGATCCGATGGCCCTCCAAAACCGAGACGGGAAGGCCATTTATTTGCTGTAGAAATGAGCACAGACTCCAAAGTAGGGACTAGCCCAAGGAGAAGTTGAGGCATCACAACAAATGAAAACCTTACACTGCTGGTTTTAAAATGAGTGGATTTCTTTATCTTTCGGAGACCATTTCAAGAGGAACGATGACTACTAGTGACCTGGGTTCCGTTATTGTCACCAAGGAGAGGCATCCCGCTTAACAAAATACGACATCTGATCCTTTTCTGTAATAATAAACGCTTGTTTTCTTAGCTCCAAAACCCATCAATGAACCTGATCCGTGGGCCCTCAATACAGACCTTAAAAATGATAACCCAGTAAATAAATTTATGTTGTCATGAGTGGGCTAGTTACTGGTTTAGTTCACGCTAACAGAAGAAATGGCTTCGTAATAGTAACTTAGGAGGTCAAACCTTTCAGTCATGTGACTTGATGAGTACGAATTACCTTTTGATTGGTTATCAGTGTTATAATGCATGTTCCGTACATAACTGATGTTACTAAGACAGACTTCAGAAATGCATACAAGGAACTTAAAGGCTTCGCACCTTGCAAATTCTTCAATGCATACAGCATCTAGCAGCTCTGAACCTATGAGCAAAACACTGTCTTCACTGTAGGAGTAAAATTTATTTCTCATTTTGTCAATTAAATGCTTTTTCAGAAAGGTTCAACACCCTGAAAACCAGTGTGCCTCAGTGCCGGAAATGCAGATGGAATCCAGTCTCAGAAGTGTTTATCAACTAAGGTTTCTCTTTATCTGTGATAGCCAAACCATTACGGACAGAATCCAGCTGTAACACCCTCCTCCCCTGAAGAGACAGAAACAGCTGTAAGCATGCAAAGTTTTTCAGACAAGACTTAGAAGGATGAATTTACTACTGAAGGGTCTGTAGGGAGTGGGGAGTGTTGGAAACACTATGCCCAGAGCCAGGGGCAGGGTTCCTGGGTGACCAGGATCTCCCAAGTGAGCGAGCATTCTCAGCTCTCAGTGAAGGAAGAGGACACAGGGTGGTCTTGCGCTAGCATCTTTTAGACCAGGTGACCACTGCTCAGTCTCTTCTGAGTGAGTGGCGCGGACTGACTGAGACACACAGCAAGCAGGCTTTCCCGCTGGCCAGGAGCAGGTCTCCACCCGCTGCTCTGTCCTTCCGCCATCCTCAGGTCCTCCGACATTTTCCACCAAGACAACAGAGGTAGGATGAAGAGGAAACAACAGTGAAGTGTCTGCAACCAGCCTCTGCGGCAGGCAGCCGGAGAAAAGAGAGAAGGAGGTAGGCTAGGGAGGAAGCAGCTAGTAGCTGCGATCTATCCATAATCTGGAGAGCTAGATCCCACAGCAAGGGAGTCTGTGATGCACCCAAGCGGGGCAGCGCTTGGGGGCTGGTAGGCGTTCCCAGTCTTCACCTCCTTAATTGCTGTAAAACCGACCTGATGCCGTGCACACACACACCAGAACTCGCTTTCTCTGGACTAAAGGGAGTGGGGGAGGAACAAAAGAGACTCTCACCTCTGCACCACACACACACACACACACACACACAGGCGCGCGCGCGCGCGCGCACACACACACACAGCAGCTGCTCAAGGTATTTGTAAAGCCATCACCTGCACCTGAATCTCTATTTTCCCTAAAGGCACCAAAAGATAAAGGGAGAAATGAGACCATCCGAGGTGGTCCGCGGCTGAGACCGTCTCGATGTATTTTCACCATCAATTCTCTACTAACCAAACAGCTACGAAAAGCCTGGGGACCCCGAACCCCTGCGCGTTCCCCCACTCGCCACCGCAGCGCCCTCTCACCTCCAGGTCCCCGAAGGTGCTGAGATTTCTTCCCGCGGGAGCAGGGACACCCGAAGCCGTGACACGGCAGGAGAACGGTCCAGCCCTTCCACAGAACCCGGGGACGCGAGTGGACCGAGCCCTGAAGCGGACCACGCGGGATTCAACTTCACGGAGCCGCGAAGCTGTGCTGCCCGCTGAGACCCGCGCGCCCCACTGCCTCACCAGCCAGGACACAGGCAGCGGGCGCCACCTCCGCCCCTTCTTTCCTACCTCCTCCTCGCCACCTACCTCGCCGTGAGGTGGGGGTGGGGGAGCAAAAGGAGAGAAAAAAAAAAATCAAGCCCACCCATCAGTGCAAAGCAGACATTTTTATGTTATTTCTTGTCCTCTCCGGGATTCAGAGGTCGCGTCTTACCGGGTGGCCTGGGATGTGGGCGAGAGTCCCGGGGTTCGGGTCCTAGTGTGCTCTAGGCTGGGCTGCTCCGTCCTCTAGCGGAGCGGGCTCCTTGCCATCCGCCCAACTTCAGCACCCGGCGAGGGAGAGAGGGAGAGAGGCCAGGAAAGAGCCGAGAGGGAGGAGGCTGGGGTGGGCGGGGAGGGAGCGGAGCAGCTCGCGGCGCATGCGTCCCGGAGACAGGCGCAGCCCCTCGCCCCGCGCAGCCGGAGGTGAGGCGTCCTCCCCTCCCGCGGGCGCTCGGATGCGTGAGTCACCGTCGTGTCCCTTCCCGGCGTGCCCGCCCGGCGACAGAGCTCAGGGTGTCAGTGTCTCTGTGCCCAGGCGGCTCTGGCGACGCCAGTGGGGGAGGTTCTGCGGTGGGGGTCGGGGTCGGGGTTGGGGGGCTTCTTTGAGAGGACACACTTTGTGGGAAGGAACTTCCTCCCCAACCCCCAGTTCACTTTTACCCACAGCCCAGATAGTGTTCACCTGGTCCCTGGGACCATGCATGTGAGTCTTTCAGTCTCACAGGCTCCCTTAGCCTCGGGCTAACCTCAACCCTCTTGCCTGGGGGATTCAAGAGAATGTGAAGTTGAGTAAGTTCGAGTCTTTTTACTTTATCGATGGCTTACCCAGAAATACCCACGAATTCCTCCAGGCGCTCTCTGGTCTTAGGTACGTGTACCCTCTGGGCCACTGGAGCTGGGGGTTTTCAGTGAGAGAAACCTAAGGCAGAGCAGGAGTCAAGAACTTTTAGCCTGGTTTGGAACAACGTGGGGCCTAAAGCATCCTTTGGCAGTCTCAGGAATTATCAATCTTTCTGTTCACCAGCAGAGCGCAGCTTGGTAGTGAAGGAGCCTCGGATGCTGTTCCAAGCGCTAGATTGTACCTCCTGTGATTAGGCTGAAGTGTTTCTGAGGGGGAGCGAGGAAAGCGGATATCTTTCTCTTTAGATTTCACATCTGTGGGGAAGAGGAGAGTTCCCGCAGGAATGATTAGACTCTTCCCTTACAGCTAATTAGAACTGATTGCTTGTAGATGTATATGACACTCCCCTGCTAGGGGTCCTCCTGTATGCAAATTCTGTTGGTATTCCAGCCCACTGACTACCGGAGCCCCACACCCTTCAATTGATATAACTCAGAGTCTTTTTTAATTCAGCTATATCGACTGCTTTGGATACTAATACCCTGAAAGTGCACTTCTTGGAGCCTGTTTACAAACTCTTGGTTTGTAATGAGAAATAAATACAGAAATGGAGAGTGAACTTTGGAAAAAAAAATTTTTTAGCGATTTACCATTACCATGGCACCTGGGTGCTTTGCTCAGTTGTCCTTGGCAGCTTTATTTTAAGGGTAATTCATTTTTTTGTTGTTGTTGGAGATTATGAAAGTTTATATTATTAGTCCATTATGGCTGCTCTAACAAAATACCACAGAATGGGTGACTTACAGATAGCAGAAACTAGCTTGCCATAATACTGGAGAGTGGCAGGTCTAAGGTTAGATCCAGTCAGATTCAGTGTTTTATGAGGGGTGGAGTTCTGACATATGGACATGCTTTCTCCTCAGATGCTGGAAGTACACAAGACAGCCTCTGGTGTGACACTTATAAGATCACTACATCCATGCATGAGCTTTTTGTCCACTTGATCTAATCACTTTCAAAGCCAACACCCCTCGCTACAATTACTTTGGGAGTTAAGGTTTCAACACAGGGATTGAAAAAGAGGTATTCTTTATTATTGGTCTTTGCAACTATCGCTTTCGAGTATCTGAATCTTTATTCTTAATCTTTAATGAGTTTTGGCCGACCCGCGTTAAATGAAGAATCACCACCATCGTTTCCGATTCAACAACTATCCTTGTTCATTTTTATTGAGCAGTTACTTCCTGCTTGACACTGGCCTAAATTCTTTTCATATGTTTCCTATTTTCTCCTCACGACAACCCCACAAGGTAGCTACTATTATTACCACGTTTACCAGGCATCTCAGAAGCTGAGCGGCGGAAATCCACCCCCTCCAAACCTGTTCGGCTTTGGACTGTTCAACCCAGTTATCCAATCCAGAAATGTAGAAGTCATCCTTGCTTTGCCTTCTTGCTTTTCATCCTCATCCAGTTAATTAGCAAGTCATATTTCCTCTACCTTAAAAATATATGTCCAATTGGTACACGATGCTCCTTCTCCGCTGATGCAGCCCCCGTCGCGCCCACGATCATCTCTCACCTCCACTGATGTAGCCTCCGTCCCGCCCACGATCATCTCTCACCTGGACGACTCAAAGACTCCTGTTTGGATTCCTTGTTTTTTCCCCCCAGACACTCCAAATAGCAGCTTAACGATCTAGAAGCATACAGATTATGCCTACTTAAAATCCTTCAGGAGTCTTCCTTGCCTTTTAAATACAGCCCATGATCCATCCCCTAGCTTAGAAGGTGCTGGTTCAATATCCTTCACGTTGTATTTGTTATCTTGCTCACATGGACCATAGCTCTGAGTGTTCTAGCTGTGCAGAGATGTCAGGATATGATGCCTATCTCGCTCTTCCTTCCAAGGAATCCCACACATGCAGTTCCTACATACAAGGTTATTTAACATAATGGAGGCACCTGCTCCTACTAACGGCCTAATACAACCATTTTATAAACTGTCCCAAATGAGGTAAGCAGTTCTTTTCTATTTAGAAGGATTCCTGTGTCTTGTTTTATTTTATTAAGACAATATTTTTTTTTCAGTATCAAAATAAGTTGTTTAGTATCTACCTTCCCACCCTATACTAGGATGAAGTCTGCCAAAACTTTACTTTCACTGACTTATGGGGCCCAGAAGAAGATTTGACACCAAATATCAAAGGTGAATATCTTTTGATCAAATGAATGATTGAATAGATCACAAATATAGAAAGATGGTTTTTATGTTTACTAATGGTTCTTCCTGGATCCCAAATGCTTCTCATCGGAATCTGTTGTTTCTTGACATATATAGAGTGCACTGTTTCCTCTGCCCAGCCTGCGGAAGGTGGTTCTACATGG
The DNA here is from genome assembly GCF_011762505.2 of Arvicanthis niloticus. Taxonomy (NCBI): domain Eukaryota; kingdom Metazoa; phylum Chordata; class Mammalia; order Rodentia; family Muridae; genus Arvicanthis; species Arvicanthis niloticus. Next base: position 14,065,856 of record NC_133436.1, on the reverse strand, counting down.
CACACGATGTCAAGACAGTTGCAGATATTTGCTAAGACCAAGATGTATTCGGAGACTGAAAGAATCACAGGGCGAAACACTCAGACCAGCTCACAGGTCTCATGGAGGTAGCCACTAAGGCTTACAGAATGACACACAGGCAGGCTGGCAAAGCCGTGGGCTCAGGCTCTAGTACCTCTGACCCCAAGATCAAAATTATGCAGAATGCATATAAAAATGGCAGTCCACCAAAAAATAGATATAGAGCAGGTTATGTCACTGGTCTCTTGGATATTTAGTGTCAGCCATTTTGTGCTCCCAACTCACTGGGTGTCCCACGTCAGCCGTGTTTTAGCTGACTTATTGCAGATATCCATATTAACACCACGTGGTCTAAGCATAAATTGCTCTTAAGACCTTTTGTTTCCAACACAGACCTCTGGAGTAGCTTCAGAAAAATACTCAGTTGATAGAATCTTCACCTTTACATTGTGTTTGGTTCACTGCGGTGTCCCTTGAGTCAGACCTTAGCTCCCCCACAGTGATGAAGCATCTTTTTCTGTGTGTTCACCTCGTTTAGAAATTTTGGTAACTTTCAATCAGTACAGTCAGATTCTTGACTAGCAAATCACAGACGCTAATGGTGAAGGGTACGTTATCTAGAGACTCGCAGAAGTTCCTACACGAGTTACTGGTTTGTGGAATGACCTTCTCCCTTATCAGCTCTGCCTTCAGGGCCGGAAGGAAGTCAAGATAGGGAAAAAACTATGTTTTGATTTTCTTGCCGGGGTTTTTGGTATCTATTAGGTTTTGGTTCATGGTAGAGCAAGTTTGCAAAGCGGATCTTTGAGTGCATGTGTGTGAGAAAATTAGCATGTTAAGGCTTTTCAGCCTGAAGGCTGTCCATGTGGCTGGCTTTTGAAATACTCTTAGGATGCAAACAAGGAATGCAGACTCGTGTTGCTATAAGCCTTGTTCAAGGTTTCCTGGTTTTCCTGTGGATTAGTCTCACAGTGTGAAATATGTTGGAGTGGTATATGAAAATAAAGAGTCTCGCCTAAATCTTTATGTGTGAATAGTGGTAGAATTTACCGGATATGGAGTGATTGCCTATTCAAGCTTCATCCACTCATCCTTTCTCTCTCCCACTCCTTTGAGCGCTCTTAGGCAGCATCTGCATGGATTGTGGGGAATGAAAAATCATAGGAAAATAATCTTGAAGCCAGGTAAAGTAGGCATTGCGTATGTGCTGTGGCCAAATAAAATCAATGTGAATCAGATGCTGGGTGAGTTTACAGGTAGCCTGTCAGGTTGTGAGATGAAAGAATTCAAGGGACAAAGAAGACTGTATTGGATTTAATGTTATGACTGGGGCTTTCCTTTGATAGTGATGAGTCTTCCTTTCTGGGCTAGTGCTCACTGAATCTCATAGCTGAGGACAATAAATTACCACAAACATCATTTACCAATTTGCTCCAGGTCCCTTGGTGTAAAGGCCTGGAAGAGTTATAGGTAAAAATGAACATAGAGAGGTGGGCCATGACTGTCTTGTTGCCTTGACTTGAGTCAACCTATCGAGTTGGGCTGCGCTTGCCTTTCATACTGGCTCCAGATCCTCTCTGTATATCTTGGGCTTTGTGCTTCTGATGTCTGCTTGTATAGTCCAGGGCAGGAATGCCACTCTATCCCCTAAAGTCCTTCAATGCAACAAGGTCCTGCTGTGTGTGGTTTGTCTGTATCTTGTTTCATAGTCTTTGATGCCAACTATCTACCTGTCTGCTGCCATCTGCTTTGTGTGTTGATGAATCTGTGGAGACAGACTTTGCCAGCCCATCAAAAGTTCTGTCTGTTGCCTGTAGTGGGACTTCTACGTTGATGATATCTTGCCATAATGGCCCAAATCTTCTGTATCACCCTCTGTCACTAACCTCTCAAGCTTTATTATTGTTCTCACGTATTTAATATTGAGCAGCTAAATTCACTCATTTGAGGTCCCATTCATTCCTATCTGCACTGATACACCATTAACTTTTGCTGAGTGGTGCAGGTCATCTACCTGTTCAGGACTAAAGTTCAGGGTCCTAGATACTCTTCTAGAGTGTGGGTAAATGCTCATCCTTAGTGAACTGTACTGAATGCAGGTCATGTCTATCATGCTCTTAGAAAGCCAAGTATTTACAGTTATATGAAGGTTGAAGTGTGTTTTACAGCCTGAGGTTGGAGTGGAGGTTGGTTCCTACCCCTCATCAGCAATGTTCCTTCCTCCTTGACAATCTCTCTCTCTGTGTGTGTGTGTGTGTGTGTGTGTGTGCTCATGCCCATTTGTGCATGTGTGAAGGGTGGACATTTATGGGCATGTGTGTGGAGGACAGAGAACAACCTCAGGTGCCATTTCTCAGGAGCCGTCTACCTTTTGGTCTGTTTGTTTTTATTGTTATTGTTTGTGTGTTTTCTGAGATGGGATCTCTCACTGGCATGGAGCTGTGTAGCTTACTGTGTAGGCTAAGCTAGCTGGCTAAGAAGTCCCTGGAATTTATTCATCTCCTACAAACATCTGACATTACGCTCAGCTTTTATGTGAGTTCTGGGCATCAAATTCAGGTTCTTGTTCTCCCCCTACCCTCTCATCACTTTACTGACCCAGCCATCACTCCAGCATCTCCCTTTGAGCTTCAGGAGTCTGAGTCATTAAAGTTCACAGATTAGACAGGATGGCTCTGTGCTTGTTATTTGTCTTGCTCCTCGGAGCCAACCCTGTGAAAAGGTCCTGCGTTATTATCTTTCTTTAAAGTTCAAACACACTGACAACACTTTAAAGGGAATTTTTCATTTTGTAGATGAGCAAACCTGAGCTCAAGCATTTGATATGGAGAGTTACATTTTTCTGCTGTCTTTGAACGTGAACATCCCCTAACTTGCTTAAATAGGATCATATGACCATGATATGCCCCACAAATAAGTATGTAGTATTTTATGTGTCTAAATTGTCACCAATTCTTCTTTTCCAATTACAGTTTTAAAACATCCTGTGTCAAACCACCCTCCCCCCTCGTTCCTTGATGATAATTCCAAAATTATCATATCACTTTTTATTATTAGACATTAGTGCAGTTTATAATTCTAATTTATCGGGTTTTTTTGAAACATTTATTATTCTTAATTGTAGGGCAAGCTTCTGGCTTAAGGGACTTGGAATGAAGACTGGACACAGATCTGTTGTTCCCTGCCCCCTCCTCGCCTTGCTGTGATTCAGCTCCTACTGGGTTAGAGGTAAGCAGGCAAGAGCAATGTAGAGAAAAGCACACACATCTCTACTAAACTGGTCTTGGCTGCAGCTCTTTTTTTTTGGCTGTTTGGGCTTAGAAACGGACAGCAGAGGCTGGCATTTGCATGGGGGTAACAGGGGAGCAGGAATTGGTGAACCAGGAACAATCATGGGGTCTTCAGAAGGCAGGGCATGGCTTTTTACTATATAGGTCCCTGATACTTGAGAACCCGCTTCTCTCTGTTTCTTGTGTTTCAGGGTCAAGTTTTGCTCTCGAGTAGCTGTTAGGCTACTTTGTATTTTCTCTTGTCTACTCTTGTTCTCTTGTGATCATCTCTTGGCTCTTTATTTTTTCTGTGTTTTTTTATTTCAGTCCCAGGGTAGATTTCTTTGCATTTTCGTGATTCTGAGAATAGCTTAAGACAAATCCAGTGTCCACTTTTGGCCACCAGGGACACATTGCAAGGCTCACTATGGATGCCTGAGACTACAAGGAATCCTGAAACTTATGTGTACTGTGTGTGCTCTTTTATTATACAGTCATAACTTACAATAAAGCTTAATCTTTAAATCAGGCAAGAGAATTTTATAATGATAGCTAACTATAGGATAATAGTAACAACCCGCTACAATAAAAGTTATGTAAACACAGTTCCTCCTTCTTCCTCAGAATCTCAGGCAATAGTCATTTCTCTGATAGGGTGAGTGTCTTGGGTAGGGTTTACTGCTGTGAACAGACTCCATGACCAAGGCAACTCTTATAAGGACAACATTTAGTTGGGGCTGGCTTACAGGTTCAGAGGCTCAGTCCATTATCATCAAGGAAGGAGCTTGGCAGTATCTAGGCAGGCATGGTACAGGAGGAGCTGAGAGTTCTACATCTTCATCTGAAGGTTGCTAGTGGAAGACTGGCTTCCAGACAACTAGGTTGAGGGTCTTAAATCCCATGCCCACAGTGACACACCTACTCCAACAGGGCCAGAACTTCTAATAGTGCCACTCCCTGGGCCAACCATATACAAACCGTGACATTCCACTTCCTGGTCCTCATAGGCTTGTTCAAACATGTGAGTCTTTGGGGACCATACCTACACATAGCATAATGCAAAATACAGTTAGTCCAACTTCCAAAGTTCCCATAGTCTATAGCAGTCTCAACAATGTTAAAAGTCCAAAGTTCAAAGTCTTTTCTGAGATCCATCCAACCACTTAACTGTAATCCCCAAAGCAAGACAGGAAACCAGCTGGGTAAACCCCACACTCTGCATCACCATGTCTCATGTCAAAGTAGTCTTCAGATCTCCAAATCCTTTTTCATCTTTGTTGTCTTTCTTTCTCCTGGGATGTTTCCACTCCCTGTTAGCAGCTTTCCTCAGGAGATAGCCCATGGTTCTGGCATCTCGAACATCTTGGATTCTCCAAGGCAACTTCAGTGTTACAGCTTCTCGTTTCATTGTCTGGGATCCACACATGATCTTCTGGGCTCTTCAAAGGGCTTGCGATCACTTCTCCAGCTCTGCCCTCTGTAGCACTCTTAAGTTCAGGTTGGTCCACTCCACTGCTGCTGCTGTTCTCAGTGATCATCCCGTGGTACTGGCATCTACAATACACTGGGGTCTTCCACTGCAAGTAGGCTTCACCAATAGCCTCTCATAGGCTCTCTTCATGGTGTCAAGCCTCAAATCCTTTGCATGATCCCTTCAGTCCTGGCCATCAACTACAGCTGAGGCTGCACCTTCACCAATGGCCTTCCATGGCCTCTCACAGTGCCAAGTCTCAGCTGCTCTTCATGGCCCCTTTATGTTTTCAAAACCAGTACCACCTGTGTGACTCATTACACATTACCAAGTCCAGCTGCAGCACGAGGTACAACCTTGGCTATCTTTGTAACACAGCTTCTTTGTGCTCTCAGAAAACAGTTTCCAGAAGATTTCACCTCAGTGATGCAGGTCTCTTCTTAATCACCACTAATGTCTTAGCTCCAGCTAACCAGCATCAGTTGTCCCCATAGTCCCTTCTAAGTCACTCTAAAGTCAGAGCCACATGGCTGAAGCTGTCATATTCTGCTGCTTGCTGGAGCTGAAACATGGCCCACTCCCCTTATTGTATTACCAGCTTTCTGGTTTTCAAGTCCCTCACTGCCTAAGCTTGGCTGTCCTGGAACTTGCTCTGTAGATTGACTTTGAACTCAGAGATCTGCTTGGCTTTGTCTCTTAGGATTAAAGGTGTGTACCACCATGCTTGAATTTAAGCTTTTCTTTACCTAGAACTTGCTCTAGCCAAAGCTAAACTTGAACTCAGAGATCTGCTTGGCTTTGTCTCCTGGGATTAAAGGTATGTAGCACCACGCTTGGACCTAAATTCATCTGGGTGGGATTTTACCCCAACATCACCACTCCCCTAATTCAGTGTAATATCTTTGAGTACAGGATTCAGCTCCATTTCACTTCCTGGTACCCCTTTAATACTGGAACCATATATTTTATATTTTTCCTTTCTAAGCTTGCTTTGCTTATTCAAAATGCTCTTCAGGAGATCTAACCAGAGAACAAAGTCTATGATGGGCTTTTCTGAGATGTCCTTTGTCAATGCAATTAATCTGAGTCTCTTCACCTTAGCCTCAGGCAGACTCTTCAGATGAGGGCAAAAAGCAGCCACATTCTTCAGCAAAATACTATAAAAACTGTCTCTAGGCCACATACTGAAGTTCTTCTCCACTGAAACCTCTTGGGCCAGGTCTGCACAGTTGAAATCACTCACAGCAGCAAAGTCTTCCACATTTCTATTAGGATGGCTCATTATGCCTCACTTAAAACATTCCATGGCTTTCCAAATCCAAACTCCCCAAATCCACATTCTTCCAAACAAAAATATGGTCTGTCACGGCAATATCCCAGTCCTTGGTATCAACTTCTGTCTTAGTTAGGGTTTTATGGCTGTGTACAGACTCCATGACCAAGGCAACTCTTACAAGCACAGCATTTAACTGGGGCTGGCTTACAGGTTCAGAGGTCTAGTCCATTATCATCAAGGAAGGAGCTTGGCAGTATCTAGGCAGGCATGGTGCAGGAGGAGCTGAGAGTTCTACATCTTCATCTGAAGGCTGCTAGTGGAAGACTGGTTTCCAGGCAACTAGAATGAGGATCTTAAAGTCCACACCCACAATGATACACCTACTCCAACAAGGACACACCTACTCCAACAGGGCCAGAAATTCTAATAGTGCCACTCCCTGGGCCAAGCATATACAAACCACGACAGTGGGAGATAATACAATGACTGTACAATGAGGTGAGGTTAGGTGAGCGATGATATTCTAAAATGGCCTTAGGCTTCCATGTAAGTAGTTCTTGAACACAAGCACTACCATACCTGGAGCTCACTCTGTAGACCAGGATGCCTTCTCACTCACAGAAATACTCCTGCTCCCACCTCCCAAGTGGTGAGATTAAAGTGTAGCCACCACAGCTAGTATCTGGGATTCTTTTAGTGTTTTTATGTGGCAGAAGACAGGAAAGGTTATGTGTTTACAGGACAGATAAGCAGTCCTCTCCTGAGAGCCCCCTTCACAGCAGCATCATCCACGAGGACAAAGCTTTCAAAACCTAAAGGCCCCTCTTAGAGATCATCTTCCAACTTGGTTGTGGTGGAGACTGAGTAGCTTACCCATGAGTGGGGGAGCGGAGGGATTCTAGATTGTAACAGCTGAGTAGTAACCATGGGATTAGAGGCAAGTTAAAATACCAGAAGCTCACAGCTTCACCCTTTCAGACCTTGAATTTTGAAAACAAATTCTGACTCTTAATAATTTTTGCTATTTTTGTTGCATTTTTAAAATACTGGCAGCTATTTAGCCTTTTATACTCTGTTTTTTTTTCCTCTTTATTGGTTTTTAGTTTAAACATATCTTAATTTTTCCCCAGAGCATTTCCAAGGAATGGCGATGCATAGTCTTAATTGATTTTGGCGTATCACAAATGAATCTTATCTATGACCTCATCTATACTTGAAGAAGGTTGGAATAGCTTTTTTTTTGGACTATACCCCACTTGCAGCTATTTTTGTCAAATGTGTCATAAACCTCATGATTCAGACTTTTTCTCTTAGATTTAAATAGCCAGACGTCCTTTAAATAAGTCAGAAAAATAAAAGACATTGGCTTTCCTATTCATTGGCATATTTACTACTGTTTCAGACATTTAATCTTTCAATAACTTTTTTGTTGTTGTTGTTGTTGTTCTGAGAAATGGAAGAAACGCTGGACTTAAAAGTAGGACTTATTGCTTGCAGCATAGCATCCCCACCATGGATTTTTATCAGCTTTTATGTATGTGAAGGTGTCCCATCTCATCTTCATATTTTTCAGATGATCTTTCCTATAATAAACAATTGGATTAAAAAACCATTTCACTCCTAACAATGTATGACTGTCTTCTGACATACTTAGCTCAAGCCAGGAAGTCAAGGATGACATTTTCTTTATTATTATCCGAATGAAGTGGGGTTAGGTTTCCCTTGTTTCCCTTGCCACTTTCTTATATTCTCTTTGATTTTTGCTCATATCCGATGAATCACCATGTGGTCATGTAGGTGTTTCTTTGGATTTGTGTTATTGAATTTTGTTAAATGTGTTAGATCTCTGGATTGCAGTTTACCCAAACAAACACACCGCAGTGGGACATTTGGTACTACTATTCATATAAAAAAATATATTCTTCCTCCTTCTGTTCAAACTGTACCGGGGAATCTAATTTTTTTTGTATGTGAAACAAAACCAAAATTCTTAAATTTTCTATTTGGTGTCTTTTATTTTTTCCATTTTTATGTTTAGTGACTTGTGCTTAACTCCCAAGGTTCACTGCTACATTTTTTTTTTTTTACTTGTGCCATTTTCAGATATTGTGATTGTTTCCAATGATCTTCTCTGACTCTAGTCCTGCCAGCTGTTCTTTTCACCTCTGCCCCCTATACTCAAGGCTCCAGATGTTGAGAGCGTCCTCAGCTGCAAGCATTCTTTTTGCTTTGTTGGTCTCTTCACTTTTCTCTGTAAACTCAGTAGTTCTGATGCAGAAGAATTGTTAGCTTGCAGGGAGTCACTATAAAATAAAAATAATACAGAAGTCAGGAAAATGATTTCTTTAAAGAAAAAGCCAGAAAGAATAAAACACGCCAAATTTAAGAAGAAAAGTAAAGGACTAATAAAGTTCAGAGAAAAATCTAGGAGAAACAAAATAGTACAAAAACCCATCAAAGCAAAACCACATTTAAAAGTGATCAATACTGTTAACATTCTGTCAAATCTTTAATGAAAAAAAAAAAACAAACAAAAAGAAACATAATTATCTGAATTTACAAACATTTAAGAAAAGACCTAATTCTAAACTTGTTAGCTCATTTTACAAAGTTTTAATGACATTACTTATAGGTCCTGAAAGACATTCTTATTTAAAAAAAAATAAAATATGGGCTAATACTGCTAATTTAAATTCAGACCAAAATTCCTTGGAAAGGAAAAGACTAGTCAATAAATACTCCGAAGGTATGCTTCATAAAAACAAGTTTGTCCCAGGATACACGATGAGTGTTGGGAAGCGGATTCTCATGCACCCTCATTACTGGTATAGAAATAGGTTTAGGAAATGTATTCAACAAACATTCACTATAAAAACTCTAAGAAGAAAGTATTAAGATCACCATCAGCTTGTAAAGACACTCTCTTATGGACAGGGACGCCACAGGAAGACCAACAGAGTCAACTAACCTAGACTCCTGGGAGCTCCCAGAGACTGAACTACCAAAGAGCATACATGGGCTGGACCTAGGGCTCCTGGACATATATAATAGAGTAGCAGTTTGGTCTTCATGAATAAAAGTACCGCAACTATAGGAGTGGGGGCTGTCCCTGACTCTGTTGCCTGCCTGTGGATCTCGTTCTCCTGAGCTGCCCTGTCTGGCCTCAGTAGGAAAGAATGTGCCTAGTCGTACAGTGACTTGATGTGCCAGGGAGGGCAGGGGGTGGGGAGGGAAGGTGGGAGTGGTTGATATCTAGATTCAAAGGAGAAGGGAGGAAGAAATAGGAGGAGGATCTGTGTGAGGAGGAGAAGAGGGGGGCCTGATACTGGGATGTACAGTGAATAAATGAATTTAATTTAAAAAGATACTGTCTTAAAATCTTACAATATATATTTAATGGGGAAATAAATATTTTCTTCCTAAGATAGGGAATGAAGTAAGGAAAGTCACTTCTACCAGGCTACTCTACATTAAAAATCTCTACTTGGTGTATTACGAGGTGAAATAAATAACAGACATAATGATTGGGATGAAAGTAAAAAATGAATGTGGGGTTTCTTTGTTTTTGTTTTTAGGTGGCATTATTTTAAACAGAAAAATTTGAGGACTCACTCTCTACCAAACACTGTAGTCAATAAGTATATTTAGCGAGACATAAGGACATGATTTGTAAATTGTGTCAGTTACTTATAGGGAGAGAGATTTATTTTGACCCAGGTCTCGAAGGATGCAGTTTATTGTGGTGGGAAGGCACAGAGGCAGAACAGCTGCATCCTTAGTGATGTCCTCACACCTTGGCAGAGAGGCAAGAGAGGAGGCATCAGGCATAAAAGAAAATGATCCTATTTCCAGGGACCTACATACTCCTGCCAAGTCCCACCTCCTAAAAGGTCCACAGTCCTTCCCAGCTGCCCCATGTCCCTCCTCCTAAAGGGCCTACAGTTTTTCCCAACTGCCCCAAGTCCCACCTCCTAAAAATCCTATAGTCCTTCCCAACTGCTCCAAGTCCCTCCTCCTAAAGGGTCTACAATCCTTCCCAAGTGCCCCAAGTCCTACCCTTTCCTCCCTGAGTCACTTTTAGTCATAGTGTTTAATCATAGCAATAGAAATAATTAAAAAACATGGCAAAAGCACACACACACACATATATATACTTATACATATATGTATATATAAATTATATAGTTATATACATATATATATATATATACACACACATATATATATTTATAAAACTATATACAAATATATATTTCCAGAAAGTTTTAATTAAAGAGAGTAGGGCTACCCTGATATGGGTGGCATTGTCAATATGGTGGTGGGTGCCCTAAATTGTACAAAGAGGAAGAAGTAAGTAGAACACCACATTTTCTGTCTCTGTTTCTCATATATATACATACATATATACACATACATATACATATGTATATATACAGACTTACACATATTTTATACATATATGTATAACGATATTTATTATATAATATATACATATATATAAAAAACTATACCTATGTGTACATTTTAATGGTGATTCTTTTTTTTTTTTCCCCCACGAGACATGGGAGGAGGTGGGCGGGAGCGAGCGGGATTCAAACATACACACACACAGAGAGAGAGAGAGAGAGAGAGAGAGAGAGAGAGAGAGAGAGAGAGAGAGAGAGAGAGAGCGAGAGAGCGCACAGAGGGACCCACGCCCTCTGCAGGTGGACGCCTTACGGGCTGCACCACCGCCGGTTCGCTTAATGGTGATTCTAAATCCAGTCATATTACTAATGAAGACTATCACAACTCTACTGTTGTCAACCTGACACCTGAACACTACTCTTTAAACCAGAACATTCCATCTTGTCACTTAAAGTCTTATTTTTACTGCATAATGCAAAATGCATTTAGCCCATCTTTATGTATCCCAAACCATAGTCATCCACGGTCCCAACACTGTTCAGAAATTCCAAATTCCAACCTCCTGCTGAGATCCCAGGTAATCTCTTGATAGCCCTACTAATATGAAAAAATATTTCCAATACAAATGACATGCTGACTAACAGAAGGATGGCAAGGAAAGATTGGATCAAAACTAAAACACTATAGAACAAGCACCAGCACCTGCAGCCATATATTCAGCACCTGGGGCTCTTGATAAAATCATCTGGGCTCCAACAGCCTTGGGAAGCTGTGTCCCTCTAGATCTGTCAAGTACAGATCACGCAGCCTTTCTCTCCGTTCCCGATTCTCTTACATTAGCAGAAACTACATCATGATCCTGCCATTTTCAGAATCCTGTTGTCTCCATTGACAAGGATGCCTGCTGAGGAAAGTTGATCATTCCCCATAGTTTCTGATCTGGTTTCGAAATTAAACTCTCTAATGGGATTCTCAGAGAGATCTAGGTACATACGATATAAACACAATTGTGGTCCATCAACTCTCATGGCTGGGTATGGCTGCCTATTCTTCATTAGGCAAGTATTGTAATTACTTTCTGCTTGACTCTGGGCTGGTTTATCAATGTGATTGATCGCTGAAGTATGGCAGGAGGGGTAGGCAGCCAATTCTGAAGCCTTATGAAGGAAGGCTTTTCTTGGTTAGAGCTGGGAGCATCCCTGTGAGCCATTCAATAACCTCAAAGTTGCCAGACTATGGAGAAGCCACAGCTGCAGGGGTAGAGCATACACAAAGGCCAAGTTATCTTAATTGAGGCCAAGGCATCCTGGAAAGGGAAAGATGAATCTTCACTATTGAGCCCTGGAAAGGCTTCCCATCTGTGAGGTAAATACATGATTGATGAGTTTTATATAGTTATAACTTGGGATGGGTGGTTTACAGCACATAATTTATCCAACACCTTATACAGACTGCTTAGCATAAATTACACCAATGCCTTTGGCTGAATTGAGCCCAGTTTAAGATCCTGACTTGAACCTATTGAGTGCAAAGCAGTCAGCTGTCGTTTAACTGTGTACTGTGGAATTTGGAAGCTTTTATGCTGACCAGAGGTATAAGAGCCTGGAAAATGTTTTCATAGACACCTGGTAAATAGCGGCTTTTGAAACTTAGAGCTGTGATTAATCACTGTGTGTGAAAGCTGATCACACAGATAAACCCAAGGTATTCTCTATGAGTCTAGTACGGAATAAATTCCTGGTATTTCAAGTTTCCTGTTCATGTATGAAGTCTCTTCCAAGTTTTTATTTCTATAGTAAAACCAAGATTTTTTTTTTCCTGAAAGCAGAGAGGAGAGATGAAAACCAATCTTTCAGTGTTAATTCTAGCAGCATATTTGAAACAACACGATAAAGTAGGATGTAATGAAAGATATGTAGTCATTACTATACGTGTTACAAAATGTGCTTACTGTAGTCATTGCTATACCTGTTCCAAACTCTGAAGCAACCAAATCACATGAATATAGTTCTGTTAGCAGCGTCCATGTCATTTACCAAGACAAGATGGCAGACTATGTGTGTGCCTGCGGCAGATGTTTCAAACCTTTGAGCTTTGAGTTTTGATTTGATTGTTTTTTTTCAAATAAGAAATGGACACAGTGCACTATGGCTAAATATTCTATTCTTTGCTCTTTGACAGAACTCAGCTCAGGTATTCCACAGTGGGCTGTGCCTTTACCTCACGTCTTCCAGGAGACTTTTAGCGTGTGTCTATGAGTGTGTCTGTGCTATCTCAGCTTCCTTTGGAAAACCCCACACGTAGCGAAGAGTAGAACCCTTTGGGTCACTGAAATGCAACTAAGAAAATGGTGACGGACTTGGGTATGTACTGCCTGACTTTGTTTCCCGGGCTTGAACTGCAGATCAATTTATTTCTAAAACAAAAAAGTTGCAGATGGGTCTCCCTGAGTGGCTCAACCTTCTCTGTGGGCTGGGGGGGGGGGGTGTTGTTTAGCTGTCATCCACCTCTCTATACATAATGGTATATTCTGGAATCATTATGAAAAGGCAAGAATGTGTCCACTCATCCCACTTTGTAGGTTAAGTCCTTTATAATTACATGTGACTTTTCTGTCTTACAGGAGCCCAACGGCAGAGGCCACTCTGAATGTGACTTTTGTTTTCTGTGTTTATTAGTTTTGTTGTTGCTTGACTAAGAGCACACATGCTGTCATGACATCCTGGTATTTACAACACTCTCAAGATCTATTAGGAGTAGTCTAGGCCTAGGCCAGCGTGTTTGGCCTGTTATTTCTGCCCGTGTTCTGTCTTTTGGGTGAAGTTCTCTCAATTTCTGTTTTATAAAAGTGGAAGTAAATGCTGCTATCCATTCTTGTAAAAATACTGAAGGTTATTCTTACAGGTTTCTACACTATAATGTTTTTAACTTAGCAAGGAGCATCCATGTTTTTCATCCTTCTCTTAACAAGAAAGAAACCCTGCTTCCTGTTTTCCAAAGTTAGGACTGTTACAGAATTGTCCTTTCCTGCCCCAGCTCATTACTACACAGACCTGTTTGGGAGGAATGCTTGGAAAAGCAGACTCTGTGTCTACATTTTGCAGGATTCTTATCTGTTTAAAGCTGGGAAATGGGGTAGCTGTTTCTGCCTCCCATCTCTGATAAGGATCTCATCAGGTTCCCAGTAGCCCCTCTGTCTGTGCTTCTGAGAGTGTGTGTGTGGATGCTGGGAATAGATAAGGGGGAACCCTCAGTGATAAGCTGGCACTTCTCAGCCTTAATGGCTCTGACTTTAAAACCAGGGATATAGCCATTGGGCCTTAATTATAGAAGTTTTAATGGAACATTGTCACAAAATGAGAAACCAATGATGTGAGGCCATTGGATTACCACAAGTAATTTAGTCATGCTCTCAGCTACCCATTTTATTCTCTGTGCTCAGACAAATGAGCACATTATTAAATGCCAAGTGAATGTATACTTCAATGGAAAATAATTTATAAAAACCAAAATTCTTTCGGTGAGTTTTATATTATTACTCTATTAAAACAGATCACCCACATGTCTCCACTCTGAGTACAGAGTTTAATTATTAGGTGCATAAATTATAAGTTAATCACCTGGTGATCTACATATCCTATTTTTAGAATCATAGTGCCTATGTTTAAAGGATGATCATGAATTCTTACGTTGCTGCGCATAGCAACATCTAATTTGAGTGTAAGAAAATAACAATAAAAAAATCTCCACAAAGAAGCTTGAAGATAGAAAACTATTTTAAAAATATTTTTTAAGTTATTATTTCAAGTGTGTGGGTGTTTTGCCTGCGTGCATGTCGATGTTCCTGGTGCCTTCAGAGTTTGAAAAAGTCGTCAGATTCCCCAGAGTTCCAGATGCTGGTAAACTGTCATGTAGGATGCAAGGCCACTGGAAGAGCAGCAGGTGTTCCTAAGTGCTGAGCCATCGCTCCAGCTGCCAGGAAAATAGTTTTATTTGTGCTTTACAAATTTATGGGCAGATAACATCTATATTAGTTAGCTTTCTCATTGCTGTGACAAAGTCTTCTGACAAAAGCGACTTAAGGGAAGGAAAGGAAGTCACGATGCAGGAGCCTGAGGCAGTGGGTCACACTGCATCCAGAGTCAGGAAGCAGAGATACAAATGCCTCTGCTCAGTCTACATATCCTTTTCAATTCAGCTCAGAACGCCAGTCTAGAACAAAGCTCCCCTCTTTATTATATGTCTTTTAAATTCAATTAATTTAATCAAGATAATCTCTCTGATGTTTGGCTGTGGGTCTCTGCATCTGTTTCCATCAGCTGCTGGATGAAGCCTCTCAGGAGACAGTTATGCTAGGCTCCTGTCTGCAAGCAGAGCAAAGTATCATTAATGGTGTGAGGGGTTGGCTCTCTCCCATGGGATGTCTCAAGTTGGGCCAGTCATAGATTGGCTGTTCCCTCAATCTCTGCTTCATCTTTATCCCTGTGCATCTTGTAGGCAGACCAAATTTTGTTTTGGGGAGTCATGTGGAAGAGTGGGGGATAGGATTAAGAGTGCTAGAGGGGTCAAGGATACCACAAGAAGACCTACAGAGACAAATAACTTGGGTCTATGGGATTCACAGAGACTGAACCAGCAACCAAAGAGCATGCAGAGGCTGGACCTAGGTCCCCTTCACATATGTAGCAGATGTGCAGCTTGGTCTTCATGAGGGACCCCAAACAATTAGAGTAATGGCTGTCTCTGACTCTGTTGCTTGTCAGCAGATTCCTTTCCATTAGCTCAACTGCCTGGTTGGGCATCAGTGGGAGAGGATACACTCAGTCCTCTCCCACTGTGACTTGATGTTCCAGGGAGGGGTGGTACCCAAGGGGGAGTAATGGGAGGAGGAAATTGAGTGTGCCTAGGAGGAGAGAATGGGGTGGGGGCTGTGACTGGGATGTAAAGTGGATAAATAAACTAATAGGAAAAAAAAAGAGACAATCTCTCACAGGTGTGCCAAGTGACTTGTCTCCTAGGTGATTGCAGAGTTGTCAAATCGACAATCAATACTGACCATAGAACAGCCTTATGCTGATTTTTTTATTGGATATTTTATATATTTACATTTCAAATATCATCTACTTTCTGCTTTCCCTTCTGGGAACCCTCTATCCCATCCCCCTCCCCCTACTTCTTTGAGGGTGCTCTCCTACTCACTCACCCACTCCTGTCTCCCTGCCCTGGCATTCCCCTACACTGGGGCATAGAACCTTCACAGGACCAAGGACCTCTCTTCCCATTGATGCTAAATAAAGCCATCCTCTGCTACGTATGCAACTGGAGCCATGGGTCCCTCCATGTGTACTCTTTGGTTGGTGGTTTAGTCCCTGGGAGCTCTGAGGGGGAGGGGGTGTCTGGTTGGTTGATGTTGTTGTTCATCCTATGGGGTTGCAAACCCCTTTAGCTCCTTCAGTCCTTTCTCTGTCTCCCCCATTGGGGTTGCCATACTCAGTTCAATGGTTGGCTGTGAGCAACCACCTCTGTATTTGTCAGGCTCTGGCAGAACCTCCCAGGAGACAGTTATAACAGGCTCCTGTCAGAAAGCACCTCTTGGCATTAACCATAGTGTCTGGGTTTGGTGTCTGTATATGGGATGGATCCCTAGGTGGGGCAGTCTCTGAATGGCCTTTCCTTCAGTCTCTGCTCCACACTTTGTCTCTGTATTTCCTTTAGACAGGAGTCATTCTGGGTTAAAAATTTGGAGATGAGTGGGTGGCCCCATCCAGGGGCCGTGCCTAACCTCTGGATATGGTCTCTACAGGTTCTCCCTCCCCTTTGTTGGGTATTTCAGCTAATGTCATCCCTGTTGGGTCCTGGGAGCCTCTTTCTTTCCTAGCATCTGATACTTGCTGTTGGCTACCCCCAATTCCCCATGCCCCATTGTTATACACCTCTGTTCAAATTCCTGACCCTCTGTGTATCATCCTAGTCTCCCCCATACCTGATGCCGCCCCCCTTTTCCCCTTCCCCTCCTCTTTTCCTCCCACGCCCCCCCCCCCACTCTTTACCTCCCCTGAGTCCTTCTAAGAAGGACTGAAGCATCCACATTTTGGTCTTCCTTCTTCTTGAGCTTCATATGGTCTATGAATTGTATCTTGGTTATACTGAGCTTTTGGGCTTTAAAATTAAAAAAAAAAAAAAAAAAACCCTACATTTTAAAGACGAGGTGATATATCTTTTAGTAAAAACGTGAATATAAGAAAAAAGCCTTAATAGAATTGTCTAAAATATCTCTCAGAGAAGTAGAAACACATTACATATCTCCTAAACACATTACATATCTTCTCCTAAGGTGAAGAAGAAAGTTTCTGGGGAACTTTGCCATGGTCCTAGCAATACATGTTCTGTATTACTGTCAATTGTTATGTGTCCGGTACATGTCTGTACTCTATTACAGGGCACAACTGCATGTTTATGTCAAAACATGGCTGCCCCTTGGCTTTAGAATACACTGGGAATAGAAGCACGTGTCAACAAGTTTGCTCTTGTCTATGAAACACATCTAAAATATTGATGCGAGAATATAGAGTATTCCATTTAACTTAAAATACCAGAAATGAACATTGAGAAGTGTGTTTAACAGGATCGAGACTTAAATGCATGGAACAAATAAAAACACATGTGAAATATTGATGTAAGAATATAAGGGAGTCTGCTTTACTCAATACAGTACCAAAAGTGAATGTTGAGAAACATGCCTTACCAAACAGAGACTTCGCAAATAGACTGGAGTTAGTATCTTGATTAGGGAGGTGAAAATTAAATTGTGATGATCCTTCCCGTGTAAATGTTGTGAATGTTTGGAAAGCTATGACAAAGAAATAGATAAAGGACAAACACGTGTGCTGAGGATATAGAGAAGCTGGGACTCCCGTGAAGGATGTGAAAGGGAACTCCTGTGCAAAATGTGGGGACGCCTCAAATAGTTCATCACAGAGTTACAACTGGCTTGATACCAGTAATTGCACTGCAGTCATTATACTCATGAGAGGAAGACAGACTCAAGTTGGTATTTGTTTGACATCGTTCATCACAGCAGTACTTACTGTAGCTAAGCCACAGAAGCAAGAAGATGAGTGGATGAGCCAAGAGAGATTGCAGGTAAAGGGTATTTGTCTACGAAAAGGAATAGAATTTTGATATACACTCCAATATGCACAGGTCCTAGAAAGTTTGCACTAAGTACAGCGAGGCAGATAAATGGATAATGATCTTGTGATTCTACTTAAGAAATCCTGTTGCAGTGACACAGACTACAGGATATGAGAGACAGGTGTGTAGGGGAGGGAGCATGCGTGTGACCTACGACACACTTGTGAGCTAGTTCTATAAAACTGGTGTGGAGATGGACCTCACATAAACAGGTTCTTCAAGAACACCAGCCACCACAGTGGGAACCTAATTCCAGATCCTACCAAAGAAGTTTCCTGAGCTCAGGAAGGAAGAGTCTGAGAACAAAGGGAAGTCTTCAAAGTTGGAAGTTTCTCAAAGGCGCGGGTGCTCTAAGATACTAAGGGACCTCACCTTGAGAGATGCATGATTTGGCGGCACTAGATGAGAAAGAGACCAGTTTGGCGTGGGTATCAGGCCAGGCTGGCTTCAAGCCACACGGATGGAGAAGTATTTGTTAGCTCATTGTACTGTACCTGCAGAAGGATAGGGACCAGGGTTCGGGGAAATGCGGCTTGGTCACTGGCTCCCATGACGTCCTGTCTCTTAACGCAATTGTGTCTAAAGGGAGCTCTAAAAAAAGTGGAGCAGGTCCTTAGTCTAACATTGAGGACTTAAACATCATGTTTACGGACCTAAACTGGGGACAAAAGACTTCTGGGAAGAGATGGTGTAACTACTATGAAATCAATATCATGTAGAACTGTGAGTAAGGGGCTTGGGGACTTAGCTCAGTGGTAGAGTGCTTGCCTTAAGTACAAGACCTGGAGCTTGGTACTGGGTTTGGTCCTCAGCTCTGCAAAAGACAAAACCAAAAATACTTAGGAAGAAGAAAGTATGGCAATGTATAAATTTATGGTAAGAGAAGGTGTACACACAAACTCAGAAGGCTTTAATGTATAACAGACAAAGTGTTCATAGATTTAATATGAAGATTATAACAGAGAAAACCAAAAATAACTACACGGAAGGGCCAATATTGTATAGCTATAATATTAAGACATGAAGAGACATAAAAATTTAAGTGTGAAGAGAATGTGAGGACAAGTTTCCTTTTTATTGTTATTGTTTTTATTTTTATTTTTTCCAATTGCTAGGCTGGGCAGCAGAGGATTTGAACTCTACCTTATTACTGTTGGAACAAATGCTGCCTCCTGCTCACCTCCACCAAGGTTTCTTTGTTTTGTTTATTTTTTTGAAGTGATTAAAATGGGAAATGTGCTATGTATTATCGCAATAAAAGAACAAGCAGAGGGGGAGCAGAGATAAAAATCAGAGCTGTTCCAGAAAATTTGATTCCCCTTTTTAATGTGAGGACACCACCCTATGCCAGACCCCTGAGAACTGTGTACATGGTTTCTATATGAATTTCCAGGTGAGTGGTAGAGGTGGTTTCTATTTGAAACTTGAATGCATCCCCAAATCCATGTCCAAGTCATTAGCAGTCTCCATTCCCTTCACAGGATTCTGAGGATGGAAGAAAGTGTAAGAACTGATATCTACTGAGACTTGTCCTAGTAACTTTAAAGCTCAAGGTTAGAATCATGAAACCCTAAATGTGTACAACACCAGGGACTTCTCAACAATTAATAAAAAATGAAACCAAAAAAGCTACGAATTTCAAGGAGGCCTAGATGATAGGGCTTGGGTAGAGGAAAAGGGGAAAGAAGAAACGATGGAATTATATTATTATCTCAAAAAAATAAAAAAAAATAGTTTTCAAAAAGAAGAGAGAGGTTTAGGCAATTTCATATTATCTGTATAGCCAAAGCAGATAATTAAATAGATAATTCTGCTATATATTAATATAGAAAACAGTTATGATGGTTTTAGTGGTAATTTGAAATTTTCCTGTGACTATGGATAGGTTGGTGGCCTCATTAAAACTTTTAAGCCAAACTGAACTTTGAAAAGCAGTTCAGTGCCTCCTTCAACAGCACCCTGCCCCCATTCCTACTGACAGGAGTGTTCTGACAGTGAACACTATCCTCAAACTTGTAGTTGTCATTCTATTCCATGTGTATCAACTCTTCCAAACCACTGCATGCCTTGTCTGTGCCACCACATATTTTTAAATAATCTTATATGTATGTGAGTATACTGTCGTTGTCTTTATGCACAGCAGAAGAGGGCATCAGATCCCATCACAGATGGTTGTGAGCCACCATGTGGTTGCTGGGAATTGAACTCAGGGCCTCTGGAAGAGCAGTCAGTGTTCTTAACCACTGAGCCACCTCTCTCCAACCCTTCAAGTTAGCTTCTTATTTCCTTGAGTCTTAATCACCAACAGTTTATGTCAGCATAAGCTCACTCAAATCCATTACTATTACAGCAAAAGGTATGGTAAGCAACCCAAGGACTTATATTTTATATAATATCTATCAATCAGATATAAGCAATTCAGTGATTCTCCCAGAAGTTCTTTTATTGTTGAGAATAGTTCTTGCTATCCTGGGTTTTTTGTCCCTGACCTCAAACTATACTACAGAGCAATAGTGATAAAAACTGCATGGTATTGGTACAGAGACAGGCAGGAAGATCAATGGAATAGAGTTGAAGATCCAGAAATGAACCCACACACCTGTGGTCACGTGATCTTTGACAAAGGAGCTAAAACCATCCAGTGGAAAAAGGACAGCATTTTCAGCAAATGGTGCTTGGTTCAATTGGAGGTCAGTATGTAGAAGGATGCAAATCAATTCAATCTTATCCCCTTGTACAAAGCTCAAGTCCAAGTGGATAAAGGACCTTCACATAAAACCAGATACACTGAAACTAATAGAAGAGAAAGTGGGGAAGACCCTTGAATACTTAGGCACAGGGGAAAAGTTCCTGAAAAGAACACCAATGGCTTATGTTCTAAGATCAAGAATTGACAAATGGGACCTCATCAAATTGCAAAGCTTCTGTAAGGCAAAGGACATTGTCAATAAAACAAAATGGCAACCAACAGTTTTGGAAAAGATCTTTACCAGTCCTACATCTGATAGAGGGCTAATATCCAATATATACAAAGAACTCAAGAAATTATACTCCAGACAACCAAATAACCCTATTAAAAAAGGAGTATAGAGCTAAACAAAGAATTCTCAACTGAAGAAACTCAAATGGCCAAGAAGCACCTTAAGAAATGCTCAGCATCTTTAGTCATCAGGGAAATGCAAATCAAAACAACCCTGAGATACCACCTGACACCAGTCAGAATGGCTAAGATCAAAAACTCAGGTGATAGTAGATGCTGGCGAGGATGTGGAGAAAGAGGAACACTCCTCCATTGATGGTGGGGTTGCAAGCTGGTACAAGCACTCTGGAAATCAGTCTGGCAGTTCCTCAGAAAATTGGATATAGCATTACCTGAGGATCCAGGTATACCACTCCTGGGCATGTACCCAGAAGATGCTCAAACATATAACAAGGACATATGCTCTAGTATGTTCACAACAGCTTTATTTGTAATAGCCAGAAGCTGGAAATAACCCAGATGTCCTTCAACAGAGGAATGGAAACAAAAAATGTGATACATTTACACAATGGAGTAGTACTCAGCTATTAAAAATAATGAATTTGAGAAATTCTTAGGTAAGTGGATGGAACTAGAAATTAACTCCTGAGTGAGTTAACCCAATCACAAAAGAACACACATGGTATTTACTCACCGATAAGCGGATGTTAGCCGAAAAGCTTGGAATAGTCAAGACTCAACACACAGACCACATGAAGCTCATGAAGAAGAAAGACCAAGTGTGCACGCCTCAGTCCTACTTAGAAGGAGTAATAAAAATACTCAAGGGAGCAAATATGTAAACAAAGTGTGGGATAGAAACTGAAGGAGGAGCCATCTGGAGACCATTCCACTTGGGTCTCCATCCCAGGTACAGTCACCAAAGGTAGACACTGATGTGGATGGCAGGAAGTGCATGCTGACAATAGCCTAATATAGCTGGCTCATTAGAGGTCTGCCAAAGCCTGACACATTCAGAGACCGATGCTCACAGCTAACCACTGATCTGATCAAGGATTTCCCAATGGAGAAGTTAGAGAGAAGACTGAAGGAGCAGAAAGGGTTTGTGGCCCCATGAGGAGAGCAACTATACCAACTAACCAGAGCTTCCCAGGGTCTAAACCACCAACCTGGGAGCACATAGGGAGGCACCCATGACTCCATCTCTACATGAAGGGGAGGATGGCCTTGTCTGGTATAGGTGGGAGAGGATATTCTTGGTCCCATAAAGGATGAACACTGAGTAGCGTGGGGAATTCGAGGGTTGGGAAGTGGGAGTGGGGGGTAGGTGGGGGCATATCCTCATAGAAGCATGAGGAGGGAGGATGGGATAGGAGGTTCCTGGGTGGTGGGTGACTGTTATAGTAGAACTGTCCCTTTAAGCTTTTGGTGACTGGTAGTCCCTGCTTTGCCTGCTAAAAGTCCTGTAAAGGAAGACTTTCATCATTAGTGCTGAAAAACACCAATAGGATAGCCTCATTCATTTTGTCGAGTGAATCTATACATGTTTACAGGACATGGTTTGGAAGCTATCGTCATTTGATAATTTATGCTCAGATAAACATTTATAAGTTAATCTAAATATCTCATGCTACGTGTTTGTTTTGCTGGGATGCGCTTAGTGAAAATTAAGCGCTGAGTCATAGAAACATCTGGGCAAAACTGTGGATGACTCAAGACAAAGTCATTACCATTATTGAAACTGAAAGACCAAGGCTTCCTGACAATGAGTCACATATTCTGAGGCAAAGGGTCATGGTCTCATTACACGTTCACTCTTCCATACTATGGTTTCACCATGGTATTCGTATAGAATTGCAGGTATGGCCGGTAAAATATCATCAATAAGAAATTGGCACTGCATCTTATTATAAGGTATTTTTGTGAGCATAGCTTAATGACTTCATATAGTAACAATCACAAAACCCAATTCTCTGTAAATGACACTGATAAAGTCATGAATTGTAAGAATCATGAATAATAAATATGTCATTCCCTGTTTGGATGGATGCTTACACTCATACTAGAACCCAAGACAAAAAACAACTTGGAAGTCAATTAACAATTTTTATTTAAACTAAAACTAAATCCTTATTATTAACCTTATTAATATCAATTAAAATTAATGAAAATGTTGTCATTATCAAATCAAAGTCATTTTCCTTGATAGTGGTTCATGTTTGAATAAGAATATAAAATATGTAAACACACTC
This sequence comes from Arvicanthis niloticus, assembly GCF_011762505.2. Taxonomy (NCBI): domain Eukaryota; kingdom Metazoa; phylum Chordata; class Mammalia; order Rodentia; family Muridae; genus Arvicanthis; species Arvicanthis niloticus. Next base: position 14,042,986 of record NC_133436.1, on the reverse strand, counting down.
TTTGGGGATGGAGTAAGATCAAAAATTCCATCATTCTGTCTTAAGTGACTCTTGCATAAACGTTAATGCTGTGTTACTCCTGTGCCAGAGAATTTAGATCACAGCTTTAAATCAAACAATTTCTACTCAGGGGCTAGAATGCTTGTATGGCAAAGAGCACTAACTTTTTAATGCTTTTTTAAAAATTTTTTTCTGAAGCCTTGCTATCATTATTGTAGGCTATAGCTCTGATGTACAGGTATTTGGATTATAATTTAATGTTTTTCGTGGATGATCTATGATAGAGATTGAGGATGATATTCTGGGTTTTTGAAAAGATTCAATTTCTTTGTAGAAAAAGACAGCAAGGGGAAAGACAGAGAGAGAGAGAGAGAGAGAGAGAGAGAGAGAGAGAGAGAGAGAGAAGAAACAAAGAAAGAAAAGTCAGTTTTCATCCTGAATCAGCCATCTGGAAGTTACTTAATCACAATAATAAAGTAATACTTGGAATTTTTTCAAATAATATTCTGGGTTGAGCCGTCAGTTTCACAGGAAGAATGGCTTCATCTAGCAATGCCCTTGTTTCAGGAGCAGAAGCACAGAACACTGCTGAGCCATGAGAGCACCCATCCATCCATCAACCAAGAAGAGACAGCATCCATGCATTTAGTAACCAAGAATCTGGGGGGAATTGGAGTAGTTTTTCCATGTGTGTTGTTTAGTTCTGGGCAGGTTGGCTGTTGTGTGTTTGTAAAATTTAGCTCTGTCCGGATTGAAATACAAAATAAGTTAAACCAATTTGCTATGACCTCTAAATTCTTCTTTAAAAAGCGAGAGATGTAGTCCACAATGGTGGGCTTCTTGTCAAGTAGGAAGGTCTGCATGAAGGTTGGGATCCATGGTTAGAGAAGAAACTTGGCATGCATGATGATCCCAGGATCTTAGGTTCAATGAAGACAATTGTTGGCCTTCTGAGCTCAAATTAAAATATTTGGTTTTGGTGTTTAAAATATTGAGTCTTGTTTTTTTTTTGGTTCTCATTATTTTTTTTCCCATTTTTTATTGGATACTTTATTTACACTTCAGAAGCCATCCCCTTTCCCCATTACCCCCCCCCTTTGAAAACCCCTATTCCATGCCCCCTTTTCCTTTTTGCAATTATACATTTTTTAAAAAATGTTAATCAAAGGCTTTATAAGTTTGGTATTGCTCAATCAGAGGTGTAACCCACTACCCAACCTAGATATATCAACTATTTTTGATTGGTGGAGATACGTGAACATCTGCCTCTCTGTCTTCTTAGGAGCCTCGATGAGCGTGACAACATTCGCCATTACAAGATGGAGCGGGCATCCTGTGCTCCCACAAGTAAACAACTAACTGTGCAGGTGCAAAAGGCAAAAGCTCGCCAAGCCACTGCCCATTCCGGGGCGTAATATGGGGTGATGAGTGAACAGCCAATCAGAAGTGAACACACCACTCTAGGGTACATATAGCAATGCCTTTCCTGGGCTTGGGGTCTTCCACTTCTGCTGATACAAGAATAAAGCCTTGTTGTAGTAACCACCCGAACACTGCCTCACGGGTCTTTTTCACAAGCGAAGGGGACTCGGAAGGGGCGCGGAATAAAGCCTTGTTGTAGTAACCACCCGAACACTGCCTCACGGGTCTTTTTCACAAGCGAAGGGGACTCGGAAGGGGCGCGGAATACTGTCTCCCCCCTCTTTCTCTCTCTCATCACCTATCTTCTCCTCCTCTTCTTACTCCTTCTCTTCCTCTCAGTACTCCTCCCACCTTAGTTCCTCCTACATATCGCCCTTCCTGTTAAAATGAAACTTTTCTCTCAAAATACAATTAGAGTATACTTATGTCAATTTGTACCAGTGAGGTACAAGATAGTCCTAATACCCAGTCCATCATTTTGTTGACTAACCAGAACCTCTGTCATCTATCCTAACTAAAACACTTAGTTCTGAACCTGGCTTTTTCTTTGTCTTTAGGATGAATGTCAGCTGACGACCATCCTCTCAAATCTTTTCTCTCAAGGTAAATAGCCAGGATTGGCTATGAGGCTATAAGTTTTCAACCTCTTCAGAAATCCAGAATGACTGAGTTAACTATAATTGTGGGAAGCACAAAGCATAGCTTCTAAAACTTAGCCAATTTATAGAGACCTCTGAACACCTGGACACTCCCTCTACTACAAACCGTTGGAGCATCTGTTCTTCCACCTTCTGGCCCAGGATCATCTGACAGACCTTAGTGCTGCAGAATTATTAAGGGCTGATTACCCTGTCTAGGCAGATATAATCAGTCGACTATTCTGTGAGTGTGTCCTTTTCTGGACAGTAATTTGTCTGTAGAAGGAAAGAGGCACTTCTTGTCTAGTGGCTGTCTCACCACAACTGGAGTAACTCCAAAGATGCTCAATTTCTTCTTAGAATTCAATATATGAAGCTGTCAGGAGCAGACAGGTCTCTAATCAAAATGAACATTAATACAGAAATGTTTGTCATGTCAATTCTGTGGATTTCTGATGTTTTGAAAACCAACTATCCATGTAAGGTAATCTGGACTGTTGTCTGTTAACTCCACTCAGCTATCTCTAAATAAAATATAGAAAACACCCTAACAATAAACTCCAACCCATGAATTTGCTATAGTCCCTTAACTCACAGGCTGACCATCTCAAATCAGTTAAAAAAGTTAAAGAAGGACTGGGTCTAAGCCTTGTATTCCTAAGTGTGTTATACTGGTACAATGCCTATGAGAGTAATAATATTCATCTCACTTTTATATCAATAAGAAGCTCGTACCAATGAAAACCTTAAAATTTGTAATCAAAGTAAATTGGTGCCATTTAAGAATTTGTATCTTCATCTTGATAATAATTGTACAGATTTCTACTAATAGGTTATGGCTATGCAATAAATCCTAGCTAATCCTCTCTATTCCCACAAAACCACTACTTTTCCCTAGAAAGACAGCCCAACATTTACCACCTTAGTCCCCAAGCCCAGGGAATAGGGGCACTGACTCTTCATTAGCTTCTTCAAGCTGATTATGGGTGTTGAGATATTAGAAGAGGAGTGAGGGGAAGAACAAATTGATAAGCCTCTGATGCTGTGTCTTCACTGCATCCAGATGGAATTCCCAGACCTCAGAGGTTTGAGCAGGTCTGCCCAGCTTGCTTGTTGAGTAGATACACCAAGGCTGATCATTCTGCAATATACAAATCTCAAAACAAATTTTAGTATCAAGATAGTTTTTTTTTTTAAGAGGGTAACATTTTATTAAGGATGTTGGTTCTAACCGCTTTTCTTTTTTTCCCCCCTCTTTTATTGGATATAATATTTACATTTCAAATTTTATCCCCTTACCGCATTCCTCCCACCTCCCAGGAACCCCTTATCCCATCCCCTCTCTTTCTGCTTCTATGAGGGTGATTACTCACCTACTCCCCTCCCCCTCCCCACCTTTAGATTCCCCCCCCCACTCAGTGTTCAGCCTTCATGGTACCAAAGATCTTCTCTCCCACCTATGCCCAACAAGGCCATCCTCCCCTTCATATACAGCTGGAGTCATGTGTCCCTCCATATGTGCTCCTAGGCTGGTGGTTTAGACCCTGGGGAGCTCTGACTGGTTGGTATTGTTGCTCTCCTCATGGGACTACCAACCCTTTAGGCTCCTTCAGTCTACTCTCTAACTTCTCCATTGGGAACCTTTGATCAGATTAATGGTTAGCTCTGAGTATCTGCCTCTGGGTATGTCAGACTCTGGGGGACCTCTAAGGAGACAGCCTTATCAAGCTGCTGTTAGCATTCCCTTCCTGTCATCCATATCAGTGTCTATTTTTGGTGACTGCCCATGGAATGAATACCCAGGTGGAATGGTCTCCATACAACCTCTCCTTCAGATTCTGTCCCACACTTTGTCTCCTTATTTGCTCCCTTGGTATTTAGTTACTCCTTCTAAGAAAGACCTAGGCATCCTCACTTGTTCTTTCTTCTTCATGAGCTTCATGAGGTCTGTTAGTTGAATCTTTGTTGTTTCAAACTTTTGGGCTAATCTCTGCTTATCAGTGAGTAAATACCATGTGTGTTCTTTTGTGATTGGGTTACCTCACTCAGGATCATATTTTCTAGTTCCATCCATTTACCTAAGAATTTCTCAAATTCATTATTTTTAATAGCTGAGTAATATTCCATTGTGTAAATGTACTATGTTTTTTGTAGCCATTCCTTTGTTGAAGGGCATCTGGGTTATTTCCAGCTTCTGGCTATTATAAATAAGGCTGCTATGAACATAGTGGAGCATATGTCTTTGTTATATGTTGGGGCATTTTCTGGGTCTATGCCCAGGAGTGGTATAGCTGGGTCCTCAGGTAGTGCTATGTCCAATTTTCTGAGGAACTGCCAGACTGACTTCCAGAGTGGTTGTACCAGCTTGCAACCCCACCAAGAATGAAGGAATGTTCCTCTTTCTTCACATCCTCACCAGCATCTACTATCACCTGAATTTTTGATCTTAGCCATTCTGACTGGTGTGAGGTGGTATCTCAGGGTTGTTTTGATTTGTATTTCCCTGATGACTAAGGATGTTGAGCATTTTTTAAGGTGCTTCTTGGCCATTCGTGTTTCCTCAGTTGAGAATTCTTTGTTTAGCTCTGTACCCCATTTCTTAATGGGGTTATTTTGTTGTCTGGCATCAAATTTCTTGAGTTCTTTGTATATATTTGATATTAGCCCTCTATCAGATGTAGGATAGGTAATGATCTTTTCCCAATCTGTTGGTTGCCATTTTGTCTTGTTGACAGTGTCCTTTGCCTTACAGAAGCTTTGCAATTTGATGAGGTCCTATTTGTCAATTCTTGATCTTAGAGCATAAGCCATTGGTGTTCTTTTCAGGAACTTTTCCCCTGTGCCTAGGTATTCGAAGGTCTTCCCCAACTTCTCTTCTATTAGTTTCAGTGTATCTGGCTTTATGTGAAGGTCCTTTATCCACTTGGAGTTGCGCTTTGTACACGGGGATAAGAATGGATTAATTCGAATTCTTCTACATGTTGACCTCCAGTTGAACCAGCACCACTTGTTGAAAATGCTGTCCTTTTTCCACTGGATGGTTTTAGCTCCCTTGTCAAAGATCAAGTGACCATAGGTGTGCGGGTTCATTTCTGGGTCTTCAAGTCTATTCCATTGATCTTCCTGTCTGTCTCTGTACCAATACCATGCAGTTTTTATCACTACTGCTCTATAGTACAGTTTGAGGTCAGGGATGGTGATTCCCCCAGAAGTTCTTTTATTGTTGAGAATAGTTCTCGCTATCCTAGGTTTTTTGTTATTCCAAATAAATTTGTAAATTGCTCTTTCTATCTCTATGAAGAATTGATTTGGAATTTTGATGGGTATTGCATTGAATCTGTAGATTGCTTTTGGCAGGATGGCCATTTTTACTAAGTTAATCCTGCCAATCCAGGAGCATGGGAGATCTTTCCATCTTCTGAGATCTTCTTCCATTTCTTTCTTCAAAGACTTGAAGTTCTTGTCATACAGATCTTTCACTTGCTTGGTTAGATTCACTCCAAGATATTTTATTTTATTTGTGGCTATTATGAAGGGTGTCATTTCCCTAATTTCTTTCTCAGCCTGTTTATCCTTTGAATAGAGGAAGGCTACTGATTTGTTTGAGTTGATTTTATATCCAGCCACATTGCTAAAGTTGTTTATCAGGTTTAGGAGTTCTCTGGTGGAAGTTTTAGGGTCACTTAAGTATACTATCATATCATCGGCAAATAGTGAAATTTTGACTTCTTCCTTTCATATCTGTATCCCTTTGACTTCCTTTTGTTGTCTAATTGCTCTAGCTAGGACTTCTAATACTATATTAAATAGGTAAGGTGAGAGTGGGCAGCCTTGTCTAGTCCCTGATCTTAGTGGGATTATTTCAAGTTTCTCTCCATTTAGTTTGATGTTGGCTACTGGCTTGCTGTATATTGCTTTTACTATGTTTAGGTATGGGCCTTGAATTCCTGATCTTTCCAAGACCTTTTAACATGAAGGGATGTTGAATTTTGTCAAATGCTTTCTCAGCATCTAGTGAGATGACCATGTGGTTTTTTTCTTTGAGTTTATTTATGTAGTGGATTACATTGATGGATTTTCGAATATTGAACCATCCCTGCATTCCTGGGATAAAGCCTACTTGATCTTGATGGATAATTGTTTTGATGTGTTGTTGGATTTGGTTTGCGAGAATTTTATTGAGTATTTTTGCATCAATATTCATAAGAGAGATTGGTCTGTAGTTCTCTTTCTTTGTTGGGTCTTTCTGTGGTTTAGGTATGAGTGTAATGGTAGCTTCATAGAATGAATTGGGTGGTGTTCCTTCTGTTTCTATTCGATGGAATAGTTTGAAGAGGATTGGTATTAGGTCTTCCTTGAAGGTCTGAAAGAATTCTGCACTGAAACCATCTGGCACCGGACATTTTTTGGTGGGAAGATTTTTAATGACTGTTTTTATTTCTTTAGGAGTTATGAGACTGTTTAGATGGTTTATCTGCTCTTCGTTGAACTTTGGTACCTGGTATCTGTCTAGAAAATTGTCCATTTCATCCAGACTTTCCAATTTTGTTGAGTATAGGCCTTTGTAGTAGGATCTGATGATTTTTTAAAATTTTCTCTGTTTCTGTTGTTATGTCTCCCTTTTCAGTTCTGATTTTATTAATTTGAGTACTGTCTCTGCACCTTTTGGTTAGTCTGGCTAAGGGTTTGTCTATCTTGTTGATTTTCTCAAAGAACCAGCTCCTGGTTTTGTTGATATTTTGTATAGTTCTTTTTGTTTCAACTTGGTCGATTTCAGCCCTGAGTTTGATTATTTCCTGCCATCTACTCCCCTTGGGTATATTATCTTCTTTTTATTCTAACGCTTTCTGGTTTGCTGTCAAGTTGTTAATGTATGCTCTTTCCATTTTCTTTTTGTGGTCACTTAGAGCTATGATTTTTCCTCTTAGTACTGCTTTCAGTGAGTCCCACAAGTTTTGATATGATGTGTCCTCATTTTTATTTAATTCTAAAAAGTCTTTAATTTCTTTATTTCTTCCTTGACCAAGTTATCATTGAGTAGAGCATTGTTCAGTTTCCACGTGTATGTTGGTTTTCCGTTGTTTTTGTCCATGTCAAAGAAGAGTCTTAGTCCATGGTGGTCTGATAAGGTACAAGTTATTATTTCAATCTTTTTGTATCCGTTGAGGCCTGTTTTGTGACCAATTATATGGTCTATAAAATATTGAGTCTTAAGATGGAAGAATATTAAAATTCGAGGTGAAGATGGGAAAATGTATGTTGGCAGAACTGTAGTAATTTAACTTGGTAGCCTAGTTGAAAGATGGTGGTATATACAGCTAGTTCATTCAATGGCTGACATTTATTAAGCATAGATTAGAAAGAAAACATTTTTCTTTATTTTATTTTCTTCTTTTACTTCTTTCTAGTAAGCCTTATTAGGCCATGTTTCCCTTTCCTTTAGTGATACCTAGATGGGTCCGTACCATACCATCAGTCAGTTGGGGCTAGCTGGGCCTATCTATACTGGTAATTTCATTTATATCCAGTTATCGTCTTTTCTCATCTGCTAGGCTGCTTAATGTCCTTCTGTGAAGACAGTGCTGCATCCTTTCCCCACTGTTCCACTTCTGCTAACTCCTCTTTCTCTGGTATGCTCTACACACTCAGAAGAGGATAAAGAAGCTGGGTATCATATGTCCATTCTTCAATTGGTGTTAATGGCATCTTTTACCACACTGTTGCTCTGGAAACTCCCATGGCTGAGACAGCTCCGAAGGGAGGACCTTCTAGTGCTCTTTTCACAGACCATGTGTGGGCCTGTTCCATCATGCCTCAGGGGTCTCCTTCCTGTTTAGTTGCCCCTCATTTCCTCCCACCTCCCATCTTCCACCTATACATTTATGTTTTTCTGATAAGCTTGTTTATATAGATTGGTGACTCTTTGTGGGAAATAAAAAAGAACTGGAAAAACATGCATATTTGTAGCTGCATCCCACAAACATCCAGAATTCCAATATTTGCCTGGGAACAGATGTATAAGCTCTACATGGATCCAGTAGACACCATGCAGTTTCTTTGGTGTGAGTCATGTAATTATTATTTATGCACTGAAGAACTACATAGCATCTTCTGGACCCATGAACTACTTAATTGTGTGAAACTATCTAAGTATTGGTGGGGAAAGACTATACCTACCTCAGAACAGAGGATCTTGCAGGAGGAGTCATCTGTTGACCTCAAGGTAAAGATGAAGGTATCTAGGCACATAGGGCATTGCAGAATAAAGAAGACCCACAGCAAACAGGATGGAGAGAAGCAAACAGACTGTGGCTGCATTAGTTGGCATTCTGATCAGTATTGGTGATACTAAGTTAAACCTGGAGTGGAAGTCAGAGATTTGGATGAAATGCTAAGAACTGAGAATGCTTTTGTTATTATCAGTAAACATTTTCCTCCTAAGATACTTCTTTTAAAAACCAGTGTAGCATCACTGAAGTTGGCTATTAAAGATAAAAGAAATGAATAATAGCAATGAATAATAACGATAGCAGTGCAAGCTTTTCACTGCTGTGTCATCTAGGACAGCAGTGGAGGGACTCTGCACATGATCTCTTGAGGAGCTGACGGTGTGATGCTCTAGAGGATGCAGAGATATGTGAAAATGTCAACCAATGCCGCAGAGCATGGAATAACTTGTCTTTCTTAACGTGCACTGCCCAGAGGTTGTTTCCTGATACATTATTAATAATTCTTTCTCACTTTGGGAAAGCTATATCTCACTGTAATTTAATCAGAATTTGAGATTCTCATAAAGCAGGACTTTTTTGCATAGGACCACATGTGCATTTTGATTTGAATGTTTAAGAGGTTTAAGACTCACAGGACAGAGTTGCCTTCATTATAGATCTGTCTTTTCTCTCTCTCATAGTATTAAAAACCACTCAGGATTAGAAAATAGTTATTCACATCAGTTTTTTTTTCACATGAAGAGAAACTTTTGAAAGAGATCAATTACACATTTTACCTAAGATATTCAAGCTAATGGAGGAAAGTTATTTCTAAACCATAAAGTCTTTTTTGTCTTTATGCATTAGCAGAACAATTTAATTTTGGTATGCAAGAATGCCACTAAAAGCAGTTTATTCTCTCTTGAGATTAATATTTTTATTTTGTGGCTTGATTTTCCTGGCTTCCATTCTATTCAGTCATAGGAAAAGCTTTCCTGTATACAAATTTCTTAAACATTTATCAGAATGCTGTGTGGAGACCTGTATTCAAATCCCAACAAGTTTAGGTTCTTACAAGCCATTCATTCCCAGCTTTGGGAGCACAGGGAACCAAGCAAATATGTATATCGTTGAGGGTCTACTGTCATTGCCCTTGTGACTCAACTGCTGACTTCTTGGATATATACAAGGCCCTCTGGCTATATAGCACAATCCAGTGATGAAGACAGTTTAGAGCAGTTGGTACAGTGGGGTTCAGAGGTAAGAGAGGCAGAAAGAAGCCCAATTTAGGTAAATCAACATTTCCTCACTCCCCTCTAGGAATGTTAAGATGTCTCATGGGAGGAAGATAGCGAATCTCGTCTGTGAGTAATAGTGTCCTAATGTATCAGTCTTGAGCAAGCTCCTCTCCTTTGCATGCATCCCCTGATGGTAGTTGGGGCCTGCTGTATAACATGATTTGGAAGTGTTACTTCTAACAATCTGAAATGCACACATGTGAAGGAATCAGAAGACTTGAAGAGTTTACTCATCTTTTGGTGGTTTCATTAGAGAGGAGAGAGGATACTTGAAACAAATCATCTCAAACATTAGTTATTGCTGCTTGAGAGAATTCGCTAAGGGAGATAGATGCTCTGCATGGGGAGCTTAGATGGTGTTTAGCAGTCAGGCTGATTTGCTTCAAATGGTTTACATAGTTGGCCCGAGGTCCTGATTCCCTAGAAAATGACAATTCCTGGCAGGCTTCTCTATTTTGCTATAAGAATATTACTTCTTTCTGAATGCCATGATAGAAAATGGATGGGAAGACTTCTCTAAGGCTTTCTTTATTTTCCTGCTGTTTCCAAATTATCTCTGGAATTTGAATCTTTAAATGCCAACGAGTCTGCTTGTTCAAAAGAGACATTCTGGCCATTCACAATGTAGAAATGCATTTCTGAAATATAAACATTTTAGGAATATCTGATCGTCAGCTATACCTGTTCCCTGAATCTGCATAGAGTAGCTTGCATTCTTATATGACTGTTGGGTGCGGTTGATATGTTATTTGCTAAGAAGCTACACCATTTGCACCTAACCTGATATTCAGCAATGTTGTCGTAACATGACTTGACATCACTGTTCTTGGGTTTCCTAACCTGTGCATAAATGTGTATACACACATGCATATATACCTATATACATGTATGTATATATATGTACATATATACATATGCATACATATATGTATATACATGTATAATATGCATATATACATGAAATCTAAACCAATTATAGTTTTATCTCATTAGCTTGATCAAGGTGAATGGATTCATTAGTGGTTAAAAATGAATGCCCTGTGTGGAGTGGTAAAATTATCTCTGAAGAATTTTCAAAAAGCAGCAGTTTGAGGTATGTATTATTAAAATATTAGGTACCCTGTTTATGTTCAGAAATCTCCAAGGTAGGCAGAGAGCAGAGCCAGTTATATATCTCCAGGTCAATAGCACTGGTGAGAAATTACTCCCTGCATTTGTACGTTCCAGTGAAAGAAACTCAGGAAGGTTCTGGATCTTATTCAAGGCCTTTATGAAAGCCCATGAATTGTCCAGAAGGAATTCAAAATTGACTCAGCCTTTCTGAAAGAAGGCTGATTTACTTTATGTGTTCATGCCTGAGTATATGTGTGTGCACAGTGTGCATGCTGGTTCCCTAGAAGACCAGACAATTGCATTGGATCCCTCTGGAAATGGACTTACCCGTGGTTGTGAACTGCCTGATGTGGGTCCTGGGAATCAAACTCAGATCCTTTGGAAGAGAAGCCAGTGTGCTTAACCACTTAGTCATCTCTCTGCCACAACACAGGATATGCTTATACCAGCTTCCAGGCACTATATGATAACAAGTTCATGGAAATAACTCCTTTAAATGTACTGTATGTTTAATTAAGCCACCCATGACTATACCAATAGCATACTAATTACAGGGCTATATGGGATCTTTTTTTAAAAAAATTAATTAATGTATTCATTTTAAACTCCAAATTTTATTTCCATTCCGGTCCACCCTCTGACTGTTCCACATCCCATACTTCCTCCCTGCCCCCTTGTCTCCACGAGGATGTCCCCAACCCCCTCCACTCCACCCAACAAGACCTCTAAACTCATCTTTCTTTTTTTTTTTGCAGTTTTTTTGCAGTTTTTTATTAGATATTTTATTTACACTTCAGATGCCATCCCCTTTCCCCATTACCCCCCCTTTGAAAACCCCTATCCCATGCCCCCTTTTCGTTTTTGCACATATACATTTTTTTAAAAATGTTAATCATAGGCTTTATAAGTTTGGTATTGCTCAATCAGAGGTGTAACCCACTACCCAACCTAGATATATCAACTATCTTTGACTGGTGGAGATACGTGAACATCTGCCTCCCTGTCTCCCCCCTCTTTCTCTCTTTCATCACCTAGCTTCTCCTCCTCTTCTTACTCCTTCTCTTCCTCTCAGTACTCCTCGCACCTTAGCTCCTCCTACATATCGCCCTTCCTGTTAAAATGAAACTTTTCTCTCAAAATACAATTAGAGCATACTTATGTCAATTTGTACCAGTGAGGTACAAGATAGTCCTCATACCCAGTCAATCATTTTGTTGACTAACCAGAACCTCTGTCGTCTCTCCTAACTAAAACACTTAGTTCTGAACCTGGCTTTTTCCTTGGCTTTAGGATGAATGTCAGCTGACGACCATCCTCTCAAATCTTTTCTCTCAAGGTAAATAGCCAGGATTGGCTATGAGGCTATAAGTTTTCAATCCCATCAGAAATCCAGAATGACTGAGTTAACTATAATTGTAGGAAGCACAAAGCATAGCTTCTAAAACTTAGCCAATTTATAGAGACCTCTGAACACCTGGACACTCCCTCTACTACAAACCGTTGGAGCATCTGTTCTTCCACCTTCTGGCCCAGGATCATCTAACAGACCTTAGTGCTGCAGAATTATTAAGGGCTGATTACCCTGTCTAGGCAGATATAATCAGTCGACTATTCTGCAAGTGTGTCCTTTTCTGGACAGTGATTTGTCTGTAGAAGGAAAGAGGCACTTCTTGTTTAGTGGCTGTCTCACCACAACTGGAGTAACTCCAAAGATGCTCAATTTCTTCTTAGAATTCAATATATGAAGCTGTCAGGAGCAGACAGGTCTCTAATCAAAATGAACATTAATACAGAAATGTTTGTCATGTCAATTCTGTGGATTTCTGATGTTTTGAAAACCAACTATCCATGTAAGGTAATCTGGACTGTTGCCTGTTAACTCCACTCAGCTATCTCTAAATAAAATATAGAAAACACCCTAACAATAAACTCCAACCCATGAATTTGCTGTAGTCCCTTAACTCACAGGCTGACCATCTCAAATCAGTTAAAAAAAGTTAAAGAAGGACTGGGTCTAAGCCTTGTATTCCTAAGTGTGTTATACTGGTACAATGCCTATGAGGGTAACAATATTCATCTCACTCTTATATCAATAAGAAGCTCGTACCAATGAAAACCTTAAAATTTGTAATCAAAGTAAATTGGTGCCATTTAAGAATTTATATCTTCATCTTGATAATAATTGTACAGATTTCTACTAATAGGTTGTGGCTATGCAATAAATCCTAGCTAATCCTCTCTATTCCCACAAAACCACTACTTTTCCCTAGAAAGACAGCCCAACATTTACCACCTTAGTCCCCAAGCCCAGGGAATAGGGGCGCTGACTCTTCATTAGCTTCTTCAAGCTGACTATGGGTGTTGAGATATTAGAAGAGGAGTGGGGGGAAGAGCAAATTGATAAGCCTCTGATGCTGTGTCTTCACTGCATCCAGATGGAATTCCCAGACCTCAGAGGTTTGAGCAGGTCTACCAAGCTTGCTTGTTGAGTAGATACACCAAGGCTGATCATTCTGCAATATATAATTCTCAAAACAAATTTTAGTATCAAGATGGTTTTTTTTTTTTTTAAAGGGGGCTGACATTTTATTAAGGATGTTGGTTCTAACCACTTTTCTTTTTTCCCCCCTCTTTTATTGGATATTATATTTACATTTCAAATTTTATCCCCTTACCGCATTCCCCCCACCTCCCAGGAACCCCTTATCCCATCCTCCCTCCTCCTGCTTCTATGAGGGTGTTTACCCACCTACCCCCAACCCCCCTCCCCACCCTCAGATTACCCCCCCCACACACACACACACTCAGTGCTCGGTCTTCAAGGTACCATTGATCTCATCTCCCACCTATGCCCAACAAGGCCATCCTCCCCTACATGTACAGCTGGAGTCATGTGGCTCTCCATATGTGCTCCTAGGCTGGTGGTTTAGACCCTGGGGAGCTCTGGGTAGTTGGTATTGTTGCTCTCCTCATGAAGCCACCAACCCTTTGGGCTCCTTCAGTCTACTCTCTAACTTCTCCATTGGGAACCTTTGATCAGATTAATGGTTAGCTGTGAGTATCTGCCTCTGGGTATGTCAGACTCTGGGGGACCTCTAAGGAGACAGCCTTATCAAGCTGCTGTCAGCTTTCCCATCTTGACATCCATATCAGCATCTATTTTTGGTGACTGCACATGGAATGAATACCCAGGTGGAGTGGTCTCCATATAACCTCTCCTTCAGATTCTGTCCCACACTTTGTCTTCATATTTGCTCCCGTGAGTATTTAGTTACTCTTTCTAAGAAAGACCTAGGCATCCTCACTTGTTCTTTCTTCTTCATGAGCTTCATGTGGTCTGTTAGTTGAATCTTTGTTGTTTCAAACTTTTGGGCTAATCTCTGCTTATCAGTGAGTAAATACCATGTGTGTTCTTTTGTGATTGGGTTACCTCACTCAGGATCATATTTTCTAGTTCCATCCATTTACCTAAGAATTTCTCAAGTTCATTATTTTTAATAGCTGAGTAATATTCCATTGTGTAAATGTACCACATTTTTTTGTATCCATTCCTCTGTTGAAGGGCATCTGGATTCTTTCCAGCTTCTGGCTATTATAAATAAGGCTGCTATGAACATAGTGGAGCATATTTCTTTGTTATATGTTGGGGCATTTTTTGGGTCTATGCCCAGGAGTGGTATAGCTGGGTCCTCAGGTAGTGCTATGTCCAATTTTCTGAGGAACTGCCAGACTGACTTCCAGAGTGGTTGTACCAGCTTACAACCCCACCAACAATGAAGGAGTGTTCCTCTTTCTTCACATCCTCACCAGCATCTACTATCACCTGAGTTTTTGATCTTAGCCATTCTGACTGGTGTGAGGTGGTATCTCAGTGTTGTTTTGATTTGCATTTCCCTGATGACTAAGGATGTTGAACATTTCTCAAGGTGCTTCTCAGCCATTTGTGTTTCCTCAGTTGAGAATTCTTTGTTTAGCTCTGTACCCCATTTTTTAATGGGGTTATTTTGTTGTTTGGTGTCTAATTTCTTGAGTCCTTTGTATATATTCGTTATTAGCCGTCTATCGGATGTAGGATTGGTAATGATCTTTTCCAAAACTGTTGGTTGCCATTTTGTCCTGTTGACAGTGTCCTTTGCATTACAGAAGCTTTGCAATTTTATGAGGTCCCATTTGTCAATTCTTGATCTTAGAGCATAAGCCATTGGTGTTCTGTTCAGGAACTTTTCCCCTGTGCCTAAGTATTGGAGGGTCTTCCCCAACTTCTCTTCTATTAGAAACTCATCTTTCATTCTTTCATTTGACCATATTCTTTCTCCGATCTAGTGTGTGTGTGTGTTTGGGGAATATTGGAAGATACGTAGAAAAACATACTTAAAGTCTTGATTCTTTTTTTTGTATGAAAGGGATTTTATTTGGGGGAAGCCAAGGGGACTTGGAAAAGGAACAGAAGCAGGGAAAGCAGGACAGAGAAAGAGAGAAAAAGGGAAAGAGTGCAGCTGGGGACACATGGGAGGGAAGGAGAGAGAGAGGGAGGGAGGGAGGGAGAGAGGGAGGGAGAGAGAGAGAGAGAGAGAGAGAGAGAGAGAGAGAGAGAGAGAGGTCTTCATGAGACCTGCCCTGCTCAGGCTTGATCAGACTCCATCCAAAAATTAGCAATGACTTTTTGACATCTCTTTTAAAGATCCTGTAAACTATCTTCAAAGGAGGAAAAAGAAATTAAGTTGCTAAATTTATAATGTTGTGAAATATGCATGAAGCTACTTACATTTTTAATGTCATTCACCAAGGACATAGAGCTACATCCTAATCCTTATATAATAGAGGATAGAGGCATCAGTTTCTCTGTCAGATGAATCCCTGGGCATTTCCTAGAAGACAGAGTATGATTTGTGTAGACCCTAGAGTGAATTCTGACATTTCCCATGATACAAAGCCCAAATCATTTTTGTTTGCATTATGGGTTTTTATCTCCAATGTAAGAAATAAATAATTGAGAAAAATCAGAAAGAAATTCTCCATTGGAAATGTTTAAGACCTGCTTTGACTCATTTCCTGACTGTCTGATTATTGAAGTTCCAACATGTCTCCTGGGAGTCATATACTCAAGAACTGAGAACAAAATTAAGGATACCATTTCACTTTATAAGGCGAGGATGAAAGAGATAGGACTTAGCAATAAAAGAATTCAAATAAAAACAAGGCCAAAGATTTATGACAAATAAAATGTAAGAAAGGACTTGAGTGCAAACACAAATAGTTTTTCATAAATATAGAATTATTGAATGCTGGACAGGCAGGTCAGAGACTGAGTGCATTTTGTTCTCGCTGGGGACTTAAATTCATTTTCTAGTACCTACTTGTAACTTCTGGTCTATGGGAGAGAATACCATCTTCTGGTCTCCATGGCTACTTGCATTCACAAATGCAAAGACACACCCCTTATAGACACAATTCAAAACAACAATCTAAGAAAAAGAAGAAATATAGAGTTATTGAACTATGCATTTCATGGTTTCACACACAAGGAGTATTTAAATTAAGGACGCAAAATCATTCCCTGAGAGTCAACTTTTTCATTACTTTATTTAATCATCATTTATTGATTACACAAGTATTTGTCCAGTGTAATCTTGTTCATTATGAAAAATCTGAGGATCTGTCAGGGGAAAATACAGAAATTGTTTTGTTTTTTTTCCTATTCATGGAGAGATTAAGATATAATGTATATCTCAACAATTAAATAGATGCTTTGTCATTCCTAAGATACAGGTGAAGGGAGAGGACATCAGTGTAACTCTAGAGATCTGCAGGACAGAAATATTTTTGATTGCCTACTATAGTTCATCAATTCAATATTAGATCAACAAGAATATAAATATTGATGTTAATGAGGTAAATATACCAGTCAGACTGTAGGAAATCTTGACTAGCATTTGGAAGCCACCACTGAAAGATACTGTCCTCCTCAATACTTCTATACTGATTGTGTGAGCTTCCAAAGTTTGTAAAGAGATTAACACCAGTTTCGTAAAGAACTTGATGACTCTAAGGGGTTATTTCCAGATGGGAAAGTAGATATAAAATCTGGTTCAGTCTTATTAGACTTCATAACGGATGTGTTCAATATTTGATCAGCACTTGCTGTTGCCTCTCTGCCTCAGTCCTCACCTGAACGTCTACTTGCAATTAGGCCATTTGACACAGGAAAAGGAAGAGAATGAGGAGGGTCTAAAATACTGCCTGCTTTAGGAACCAAGTGGAGAAAAAGTTTGAAGGAAGAAGTGACACCCATGTACACTTAACAAGCTAGCATTATAACAAAGGGACAGGAGGGACTGCTTGATAATAAAAATGTTGCTTTGAGTTTATCTGAGCAAGGAGCCAAAAGTATCAGTGACTCTAAAACTAAATTGTTTCTTGATCAAACATGACATAGACCTACAGTAAGTTGTGCATTTGTTTCTAGTAAACAGTGATGCTGCATCAGAATAGAATTCCAACAGAGGCTCTGCACTCGAGGCCTTGCAAAATTCTTGTGTTATTAATTAAACAGTGGATTCACCAGAGGTCAACAATGTTTACAATTCTCTCCTTAGAAATTCTGAAGAAAAGTTACCAGCTTTGGCAGGCAGTAGATGGGTTGGTGGTGGATGATGGCTCACTGATTGAGAACACATACTTCAGTTTCCAGTATCCATGTTGGGCAGCTCTCAACTTCCCAGGTGAGTCTGATGCCTTTCTCTGGCCTCTACCAGCACCAGCACACAGGTGTGCATGTTCGCACACACACATACACACACACACACACACACACACACAAATAAATGAATGAAACAAATCTTTAAAAAGTGGGAAGATTACTGTCATTCATTAACATATTTGTTTGATGATATAGAAATCACTATGAATGAATATTCTAGTATATAACAAGTATCTGTACTTGGTCAAGCTTGGCAACTTTACTTGGAGATAATAAAAGTCATAACCTGTTTATAATGCCTTGGGCACTGTATTCAGTATTTTGCCAGTGTTTGAGATTAGGCCCTCAAAAATTTTTGGTCATACTGCAAAACCTTGTACAGGAATCATGAGTATTTTATTCAGGAGGGATGTCTTACAGAGGAACAATTAAATTTTACCCAATGAATTTGTCATAGGTTAAGGTACTAAATTGCATGATTTATATCACTCATGTATATAATCCTGGGTTGTTTCCCTACAGCAAAGAATTTATAAGGTTTAGACATGCTCACTCATTCACTGTTGCTCTGTGTTCTAGATTTTAACTGCCACACCTTCTCCAGAAGACTACTACATGGGCCCACCATTTGGCTTCCACAACTCTTCCACCTGCTTCTTTTGCAACATTGTCTGTAGTACATAGGTCCTTAAAATCGGTTTCATCTACAAAACTATTTGTTTTCCCTTGGCACAGATGATGATACTCAAGAAAGTATTCAAAATAGAAGCCTAAATCAGCTAATGGGTGCTATGGAGAACGAGGATAAGAAAAACTTGCTTTTGTTGAGATTTCAAAGAAAAAAGAAAATCTGTCCTCAGCATCAGATACCTGAACCTATTGGCAGTGACCATACCAGGAAATCACATGTTGAACACTTCCTGCTTATAAATCCCCTATTAAATAGTTTTTGTGCATTATTTCTTTTGTGACACATGTGTGTATTCCATAGATAAGGAAGCTGAAGCTAAGACAACTCAGGTTCATCTGGAAGGTGCAGATGAAGACTCAGATGTGGACAATTGGTTTCTAAATCCCGTGACCATGATCTCTGTGTACCATTCTCTCATACTAAAGAAGGAAGGTCCAGGAAACAGCTTAGCAGGTCCACAATCTGAGACTGATTCCTGAATGCCACTCGGTGGAAGGAGAGACCTGTTTGCCATAGACCTCCACACATACACTGTGGCACACATGTAGCCTCTTAAATAAATACGTGTAAAGATTCTATATGTGTGGTATAAAGTGTTAAGTACAGCAAAACCCTGTACTTAGCATTCTAACTTAATTAAAACTATGGCTCCAAATACCAACTACACTTGAACTTCAACACATGACCTTTGAGGGGTACAATCTAGCCAACACCAATAGACTAGAAAAAGTGTATGATAAGCAGCTAGAGAGTTAGGACTTAATTATTATATGCCAAGAACTTTATTAGATATGAGAGTTTGGGAATTAAATGTAAATTTTAACTACCCATTATCCAGCAGGTCTAAGCAGAACACTTCAATTTATCAACACCCAAGATAATAGAAAAATAATAAAAAGACTCAGATAGCAGTGTAAGAACGAACAAAATACACAGTAAGATGAACAGTAAAGGAAGATTGAATAGGGGAAGAGCTCTGGTAGCCACGGGTTCTAGGGATGGAGTTCTTCACCCCAGGGACATTGAACAATAGATAGAACAACACCTGGCACAATATAGAACCAGATAAATTTATCATTTGTCTCAGTTTCTTTTCCTGTTGTTGTGCTATAATATGATAAAAGTAACATAAGGTAGAAAGGGCTTAGTTATGCTCACAGTTCAAAGGTTTCCTCCAGCATGGTCAGGAAGCCAATGTGGCAGAAACTTGGGGCAACTGGTCAAATTGTATCTGTCTCATCAGGACTAGAGTGGTGATGGATACTAACATCATTCTCCACCTTTTTTTTAGACCTATGTCTTAATATTTTATTTTTTAAAATTCGTTTTGTCTATACGTAATTTTCATCAGTTGTTTGTGTCTTTTTTTTTAAACCATCACCCAAGTTTAAGAATTATCATGACAAACCCTGGTTGATTTATACCCAACCTATTCTCCATCCTTTTTCTTTTTTATATATACAATTTTCTTTAGTATTAGTCAAAGGCTTTATAAGTTTGGTAATGCTCAATATCAATCAGAAGTGTAACCCAATACCCAACCTAGATATATCAACTATCTTTGACTGGCGAACATGTGCCAACATCTGTCTTTATCTCTCTCTCTCTCTCTCTCTCTCTCTCTCTCTCTCTCTCATTCTTTCTCTCCCTCTCTCTCTTTCTCTCTCTATCTCTATCTCTTTCTCTTTCTTGTCACCTAGCTCCATCTCTCCTTCTCTTCCTTCTCTCCTTACTCCTCCTCTTCCTCTCCTTATTCTTCCCACGTTAGCTCCTCCTACATATCACTCTTCCTGTTAAAATAAAACTTTTCTCTCAAAATAAAATTAGAGCATAACTATACCAATTTGTGTCAGTAAGGTACAAGATAGACCTAATACCCAGTCCGTCATTTTGTTGACTAACCAGAACCTCTGTCATCTCTCCTAATTAAAAAGACTTAGTTCTAAACCTGGCTTTTTTCTTGGCTTTAGAATGAATGTCAGCTGAAAACCATTCTCTCAAATCTTTTCTCTCAAAGTAAATAGCCAGGATTGGCTATGAGACTATAAGTTTTCAACCCCATCAGAAATCCAGAATGACTGAATTAACTGAAATTATGGGAAGCACAAAGCATAGCTTCTAAAACTTAGCCAATTTATAGAGACCACTGGACACCTGGACAGTCCCTGTACTACAAAACGTTGGAGCATCAAATCTTCAGCCTTCTGGCCCAGGATCATCTGACAAACCTAGTGATGCAGAATTATTAAGGGCTGATTACTCTGTCTTGGTAGATATAATCAGTCAACTATTCTACAAGTGTGTCCTTTTCTGGACAGTAGTATTTCTGTTGATGAAAAGAGGCAATTCTTGCCTAGTGGCTGTCTTACCACAATTGGAGTAACTCCAAAGATGCTCAATTTCTTCTTAGAATCCACGACAAGAAGCTGTCAGGAGCAGACAGGTCTCTAATCAAAATGAACATTAATACAGAAATGTTTGTCACATCAATTCTGTGGATTTCTGATGTTTTGAAAACCAACTATCCATGTAACATAATCTGGACTGTTGTCTGTTACCTCCTCTCAGCTATTTCTAAATAAAATATGGAAAACAACCTAACAATAAACTCAAAGCCATGAATTTGCTATAGTCCCTTAACTCATAGGTTAACCGTCCCAAATCAGTTAAAAAAGTTAAAAAAGGGCTGGGTCTAGGCATTGTATTCCTAAATGTTTTATACAGGCACAATGCCCATGAGCATATCAATATTCATCTCATTTTTATATTAATAAGAGGCTTGTACCAATGAAAACCTTAAATTTGAGATCAAAGTAAATTTTGTACCAGGGAATAGGGGCACTGACTCTTCTTTAACTTTTTCAAGCTGATTATGGGCATTGAGATATTAGAAGAGGGGTTGGGGGAGGGGAGAGTAAATTGATAAGCCTCTGATGCTGTGTCTTCACTGCATCCAGCTGGAATTCCAGGACATCAGAGGTTCGAGCAGGTCTGCTCAGCTCACTTGATGAGTAGATACACCAAGGCTGTGTATTCTGCAATATAGAAATTCTCAAAATGAATTTTAGTATCAAGATAATTTTTTGTTTGAATTCTGGAATCTAGTCTTCTGGTGGCCTGCCTCTGTCATGTCTAATCCATATAATTCTGGGAGTTGCTATGAGGGTGTGCTCTCACCATCCTCCCATTTCCACCTCCCTGCTCTCAAATTCCCCAACACTAGGGAATCCAAACTTTCAGGCACCAAGGCCCTCTACTTCCACTGATGCCTAACCAGTTACCCCATCTCCCCCCTCCAATTACTATGAGGGTGTGCTCCCACCATCCTCCCATTCCTGCCTCCCTGCTCTTGAAATTCCCCAACACTAGGGAATCCAAACTTTCAGGCACCAAAGCTGTCCATATCCACCGATGCCTGGCAAGGCCCCCCTCAACTACCTATACAGGTGAAGCCATGAGTCCCTCCCTTTGTGTTCTCGGACTGGAGAGTTTAGAATGGCTACTCCAGCTTGTTTCTTAGGACCATTTGCTTGAAAAATTGTTTTCCAGCCATTTACTCTAAGGTAACATCTGTCTTTGTCACTGAGGTGGGTTTCCTGTATGCAGCAAAATGCTGGGTCATGTTTACATATCCAGTACATTAGCCTATGTCTTTTAATTGGGGAATTGAGTCCATTGATGTTAAGAGATATTAATGAACAGTGATTGTTGCTTCCTGTTATTTTCTTTATTAGAGGTGGAATTATCTTTGTGTGGTGTTGCGGTAAATCTCTTGCCCATAGGAAGTCCATAGAAGAAAAGACACAAGTCAATAAGTATCAAATGAATGCTGCATGCCTAGATTGGGCAGATTTACCATTAAACTACACTATTCCCCGGCTATGAGAGCTCTTAACAACTTGTGGTTTCCTTGGTCAAGGTCTCCTTCGTCTTCTCTCCTTCCACCAGCTCCCAACTCCTCCGCTTCAACCAACTGCCAACCTTCAGCCGCCTCTCTCCTCCAATGGCTCTCCTGTTCTTATCCTCTTTCCCTGCCTCTGGCTCTTCCCACTCCTCTTCCACTGCCCAATCACTGGCTGTAGCCTTTATTTAACAAATTTGATTGGACAGAAGGTTTACAAGATTCACTTCTCCTTCGCAGCCCCTCCCAGGAGTGGAATTACCATGACAACAAGAGGCTAGGGCTATCCACCACAGTGTGGCTATCTTCTTTTGGATTTGTTGGAAGAAGATTACTTTCTTGCTCTTTCTAGGGTATAATTTCCCTCCTTGTATTGGAGCTTTCCTGCTAGTATCCTTTGTAATGCTGTGTTTGTGGAAAGATATTGTGTAAATTTTGTTTTGTCATGGAATATCTTGATTTCTCCATCTATGGTAATTGAGAGTTTTGCTGGGTATAGTAGCCTGGGCTGGCATTTGTGTTCTCTTAGGGTCTGTATGACATCTGTTCATCATCTTCTAGCTTTTATACTATCTGGTGAGAAGTCTGGTGAAATTCTGATAGGTCTACCTTTATATGTTACTTGGCCTTTTCCCCTTACTGCATTTAATAATCTTTCTTTGTTTTGTGTATTTGGTGTTTTGATTATTATGTGACGGGAGGTATTTCTTTTCTGGTCTAGTCTATTTGGCGTTCTATAGGCTTCTTGTATGTTTATGGGCATCTCTTTCTTTAGATTAGGGAAGTTTTCTTCTATAATTTTGTTGAAGATATTTATTGGCCCTTTAAGTTGGGAATCTTCACTCTCATCTATACCTATTATCCATAGGTTTGGTCTTCTCATTGTGTCCTGGATTTCCTGGATGTTCTGTGCTAAGAACTTTTTGCATTTTGTGTTTTCTTTGACATTTGTGTCAATATTTTCTATGGTATCTTCTGCACCTGAATTTCTCTCTTGTATCTCTTGTATTCTGTTGGTGATGCTTGCTTCTATGACTCCTGATTTCTTTCCTAGGTTTTCTATCTCCAGGGTAGTCTCCCTTTGTGATTTCTTTATTGTTTCTACTTCAATTTTTATGTCCTGGATGGTTTTGTTCAATTCCTTCACCTGTTTGGTTGTGTTCTCTTGTAATTCTTTAAGGGATTTTTGTGTTTCCACTTTAAGGGCTTCTACCTGTTTACCTGTGTTCTCCTCAAATTCTTTGACAGTGTTATTTATGTCCTTCTTAAAGTCCTCTATCATCATCATTAGAAGTGATTTTAAATCTGAATCTTGCTTTCCTGGTGATAGGGGAATTCAGGACTTTCTTGTGTGGGAGAACTAGGTTCTAATGATGCCAAGTACCCTGGGTTGCTGATGCTTATGTTCTTGCACTTGCCTTTCACCATCCGAATCTCCTTAGTGCTACCTGCTCTGTCTCTGCCTAGAGCCTGTCTTTCCTATTATCTTGGTTGTATCAGAACTGGGTGTTACTACTAGGGTTAGATATAGGGCCCCAAATCAGCTCAGTGCTCAGGCAGAGACAGGAAGGAATCAGTGCTCTGGGCTAGGAGTGACTTCCTGGGTCCTAGTGGGTCCCAGTTACTCAGTTTGGGGTGGGCATTGCTGTCTGCTTACCTAAGATACTGCCTGGGTTAGAGCTCCTGGGAGGCCTGCTTCCTCTGGATTCTGTGAGATTGGGGGCAGAGCTGCTACCCGGGATCTGCTCAGTGCTCTGGCCCAGACTGGAAGGCTGTTCTTCACTTTATACTCACTCTCCAGCATCCTGTGGCTCAGGAATCGTCCTACCCTTAACTAAGATATGCCTTCTCCATCAATGAATGTGATCATGATAATCCCACTCAGGAATGTCCACATGTTCCTCCTCTAGGTGATTTTAGATTTTTGTCAAGTTGAGAATACTAACCATCATGTCACTGAGGGCTATACATTACCCTGTGGTTTCTTCACAATAATTCACTCACCAATTATCAATGTGAGAATCATTCACGAGACCAACAGCATTATGGCAAGCCACTAAATACATCCCTCAGGGAGTGTTTCATTGATGTATATTCTGCTTTATTCAAGGACAAGAAGAGAAATGAAACCAATGTAGAAAACTTCTGGTCCAGGAAAAGGGGGGCATCATTTTAAAGAAAGAGGAAAACAGAAACCAAAAAAAAAAAAAAAAAAAAAAAAAAAAAAAAAAAAAAAAAAAAATCACGAGGCTGTTGCAAAAACATTATAGAATGTAAGAAAAAAAAATGGCAATAAGAATATGAAAGCCCTAAAGAAACACTCGGCAAATGTTATCAAATCAAAAGATATGTTAAAGAAAGCTTTGTGAGATGAACTGTATAGGAGGGCATCTAAAAGTGAAGCAGCAGAGTTTCCCACCTAGGATTGGTCAGCATCAGAACCAGAATGTAGAGAACAAGTCTGTTGGGCCCCATTTTGGCCCTGGTTTGGGTTTTGTGGACAAACCCAAGCTAGGCTCAAGTTTTGAGACTTGTCTCAATTATTTCTGTACTGGGGTGACTCAGCAAGACCACTTTGGCACTGCCTCTGCCCATCATTGCTAATGTAGAGCTTTGCTATTGGCCCTGTCAGTCACCTCATACCCTCTAGCATCCTTTCCTGCCTTCTACTGTCATCTCACCCCACCAAAAATCCCCCTCCCTATGCTCTGAGTTTATATAAGCAAGAGGCTGAAGCAATAAAGTTGAGTTTCTGCTTCGACAAGACTCCCAGCCCGGTGTGTTTCTTTTGGGCTGTCAACACTCACCATCCTGCTCACCCCCATAGAGACCTGGTGGGACTGGGACCACTCTCTTCTCGCCTGAACCTGTTGGCGAGAAGCGAACAAAGTCATTGATTTGAACATAGTGCATTGCTGAGTATAAACTCAGGCAACAATCAACACCATAACCAGTGAAAGCTCTTTTCATGTGCTAATTGAAAGGTGCAAAGACAATGGGGCCGGGATCTCCCTGTGACAAAATTTGAGTCTGAAACAGAAAGAAAAACATAATAATCAAATGAGCAACTCTTTTCAATTAGCCTGCAGGGAAAAGGAGATCTTGACTAAAGCATTTTATGTGATCCTAAAAAGCAAAGATGTGCATCATGGTTTGTGAAGCCATAGATGATCTGATAATACAGCCAGCCAATTTGTCCTTTGATTAGGAAGGGATATAAAAGCATACTTATAGATAAAACCAGCACCTTAGATGCTACCCATGTGCTATCATCTTTTAAAAGTCTCTCAATGATGCAAATTAACAAGAGTTAAGAGATATTATAAATAGAGCATTAGGCTGAGATGACAAAAAATGTGGATGAAATGTGCTATCATGATTCAGCAAATCATGATAGGGGTCATAAAAATGGAATACAGACAAAGTAACTGGTGCAAAACATGAAAATGAAGACATTTAAATACATAATGTTGAAATCCCACGATAGCATTTGCTATAGAAAAGCTCAGCTTATATTTAACCAAAGCATCAAGTATATGAGAAAAACAAAAACAAAACAAAAAACCCTTAAAGGTTAGCACTAGTAGAAATAAGTTTGTACGTGTTCCAAAATATTGCATATTATATAAGTAAATGGAAACTTAAAATTCCATGTATTGGAGAAAAGAAAAGAAACAACATTAATGTACAGCGAGGAATTGTGGAGTAGTCCAAACACAAGCCAAAACTGTGCTGGAAAATATTTTCTCATCCCATTTGAGAAGAAAGTTATTATATGGAACAGTATTGAAAGACACCTACCTTGGGGAGATGGCTGTGGTTCAGAGTGCGTGCTGCTGTGGCAGAGAACCACAGTTTGGGTCTTAGCATCTACACTGGTGGCTCACAACTGCCTATACGTCAGCTCCAAGAGGTCTGAAGCTCTTTACTTGCCTCTGTGAACATTACAATAACATGGTGCATGCGCGCGCGCGTACACACACACACACACACACACACACACACACACACTTGAATAAAACTGTGAAATGAACTAAGACAAGGTGTACCAAACAGTAAGATAAAATTTTAATAAATGGTTGCATAATGCTGCAGTCACCAGCCTTCTTTAATCTTTCCTCAGATAAAACCTGGGAAGAAAGGCAAGAATGAATGCCCTCCATTTTTGGAACTTCAAGATTCAAGTGAATGAAATGAATAATAGAATGAATAGTGAATGGCAAACCTGACAGGTATTTGTGGAGTTGTGACAGTCAAATACATCGAGTTTAATGATTTAGCAAATTGTCAATAAATACTGAATATTATTGGCCTAATCAGTGCAGAAATAATCAATAATCAAGGCAAACACAGAAAAGAGAGGGAGCAGGTTGAAAATGAAGTTTACCCAGTTAAGGGCCACAGCAATGCAGAACAAAATGTTTTTAACTACTAGTTGAAAAGCATAGGCACTTCTCAGTTTGAACACACTTGCATATCGTACTTCGTATTTGATTCTCTAAAATATTCATTTCCTTTGGTTCAGTCATTTTAGTCCTGGAAATTTATTTTAGGGCAAGAAGATATTTATTCATGTAGTAATGCACTACAGAAGTTTCAAAGTTTGAAGAAACGTTCTTCTAAACCTGATAACTAGTCAGTTAGATTATAGAGCTTAAAAACTAGACAGAAAGAAGAGCTATGAATAAAAGTGGACAGAGTGACAGTGTGCATGAACAGTCCACACAACTTTAGATATAATGTCTGTTGGTCTGTCCATCTGTCCATCCATCTTTCTGTCTGTCTACTATATCTATCAATCCTTTCTATCATCTGTCTATCTATTATCATCTATTATCTCTATCATCTATCTGAAGCATATAAACATGAGCACATAAGTATATTCACCTTCTTCACTGTTACAGTTACAGGAAATGCCTAATAAAATAATACAAAAACATGTCACAGCCTTTATATTTTTCTAGAATGGAGAAATCTAATTTTAAGGTTTATGTCAATAATGATCCTTTTAAAAAAAATGGATACTTTAACTTCCAGAGTCATATGTAATTACATGATCTGCACATGAATAATGGGATGTTTCAAAAGACCAAAAATATACGCAGATGTGATGGAAGTGTTGCTGAAGGCAGCATGGCAGGGATGAGGTACAGTAGGGGATCTGGATTTCCAGTTTGGTAAATGTCATCTCTATTGGAATTCTGTCATGTCTAGGCTTCTATCCCTTGGCCATATGAAGCTCCAAATAGATGAGGATGGCTGTAAGTTTGTCCAAAACAAAATTGGAGACATAAAATATTACAAAATTATCTGTAATTGCTGCCTTGTGTTGCAAAGTTTTTTTTTTTTAATGAGTGATGAAAATTTTATTTTGTGTATTTTGGGGTAATTAGATTAGATTGAGTACTTCTCAAGCATGAACTTTGTAGATGACAGCATCATGTTGGGATGCCCAAAGGTTGGACAGCTCAGTAGCATGAGTAAAAAAAAAAAAAAAATGAGTAGGTGGATAGAAACTTGCTTATTCTAAGTCCCTCCATGCTCAATGCTCTAGGAGGATGACTAGTAGGGATGGAGATTGTCTGTGGATTCACCACCTTGGGCATCCCTTAAAAACAGATGATTTTGCTACTTCTCAGTTCACATCATCCAACCTCCCTACAGGAACCCAAAGAGGAACTTATTCCTGTCCCCCTCCCCCCAAAGGAGGCATGGTGGCAGACTGGTTAGCTTTTTCATGTCATTGACAATCATCTTTACAGGGTGAGAACTTCTAGACTTGTGACACTTCTACCAGTATCACTGTTAGTGGTCAGAGAACCCAGACCTTGGCAGTTTAGTTAAACTGCATGGTCAGTGGAGCATGCAGAATCTGTGCCATAGCATGGAGGTTTCACACTTGCTCGGCCATGCTGGCTCTTACATAGGTGCAAGAGAAGTTGGCTGTGGATCCTCATACTTGCACATCAAGCACTTTACTCTCTGAGAAACTTCCTTAGCCCCCCAGATATTTTAATATATATTTAATAAATATTTCTAGATAGCATGTGTCCCTACCCCTTACTGACATCTAACACAGGCATAAACTCTCTTTGTTTTGCGTTCATTAGCAACTCAAAAATTTCAACATTTATGCCCTGTCCTATTTTTTTTTAAGCTGGATCTTTATCCATTCCTTCATTTGTTCTTCATGTTAATCAATAGCAATCAAAGCATGTTTTTCTTCCTGAAAAGAGAGGTTTCATTAGAAGAGTATAAATAACTTAAACAAAGCTGTAGCAAGCACCACGACTGAAGAGTCTCCCGACAAAGAACAAACACAGAACTGGACACATTCACTGCTGAACACTACTATACTGGTTAGTTTTAAATGTCAACAAGCCATGACTTAGAATCATCGGGGGCAAGAGTCTCAATTGAGTAATTGTCTTTATAAGATTTGTTTGTGAGGGATTATCCTGATTGTTAACTGATGGAGGAGAATCCAGCCCATTGTGGGTGACACCATCCCCTAGGCAGGTAGTTCTGGACTATGTAGGATTGGAGAAAGCTAGAAACAAGCCTGTAGGCATCACACATGCATGTGCTTGTCTCTGCTCTTCACTATGTCACTCAGCCTCAAGCTCTTACCTCTGCCTTTTCTGTAATGATGAAATGTAACTTGGAACTGTGAGGTAAAATATCCCCCTTTTCTCTAAGTTGATGTTGGTAAGAGCATTTTATTACAACAACTATCAAGCCTCTAAAAAATGGCATATATTCCATAAATGGGACGGTGAAGGAATGCTTCCAAATTCATCTAAGGGAACCAATAAGAACCTGATACTAGAAAGCAGAAGAACAAAACGTTAAAAGATGAACCTTGAATTCGAGTTTTCATGACAAGCATTGACAAGTATCAATAAATTACTTGCAAATAGAATTTGACAACCTGGTGAAAGAATGCATCACACAATTAGGTTGGTTTCATTTTAGGCTCCCAAGGGCTGCCGTATATAAAGATCAATAGGTCTAATGCAACATATGAATAGAATCAGTGACAGAAGTCATATGATCTTCCATTAACTGCAGAAAAGGTCCTACCCAAATGTCAACATACCTTCATGATAAAAGCCCCGTAGGCACTAGAAACACAAGGAAGGATCCTTGGTGTATAAAAGTTGCATAGAGCAAACCTATAGCCAATATTGTATCAAGTAGGGGGAAAGTTGAGTGTATCTCTTCTAAAGTCAGGGATAAGAGTGTGGTTTAATGCTCTTCTCTTTTATTCTGTGTAGCACTTGAAGTTTTAGCTAGAGAAGAAAGGCATGAGAAAACACAATAATTCAAAGAGGAAAGGGAGAAATAAAATTGCCCCATCTGTAGATAATATGAATTTGTACTTAAGAGTCTCAAAAGCTTTCTTTAGATCCC